>NW_011888826.1:762409-780842 GCF_000151845.1 Pteropus vampyrus | reverse complement strand
CACTCCAATGCATATATATATATATATGTTTGGATGCATTGGAGTGGATAAGAAGAGCTTGTCTTTGTCTATGTTACCCCACACCCAAGGCAACAAAGCTTAGCCTATACTAGATGCCTTGTGATTTGTCCCATGAGGGAAAGAGAGCTGGCAAGTGAACACTCAGCTTCTTCAGCTGTGTGGGATGCTGCTGAAGAGACTCATTTCTCTCTTGCAGCATCCAGAGCATTAAAAAAGGAGCTCCATGATGGTGAGGAAGCAGATAGGGAGAGTGACATTTAAGAATCTTGGAGGGCATTAAAGGGACATGGTTCCTGTTGACTGCTTTCTGGACTCAGAAAAATGTCTTACCTGCAGGTCACCCCAACTGACCCACAGGCATCCCCAGCTCACTGCATGCCAAACACATACCCCCTACCACTCTGCAGCCAGCTCCTTGTGCATACTCCTTAAGATAGCAGAGAGAGCAAGCTCT
This sequence comes from Pteropus vampyrus, assembly GCF_000151845.1. Lineage (NCBI taxonomy): Eukaryota > Metazoa > Chordata > Mammalia > Chiroptera > Pteropodidae > Pteropus > Pteropus vampyrus. Next base: position 780,367 of record NW_011888826.1, on the reverse strand, counting down.
GGTAGATAGAGAGCACAGGCAGAAGGCAGGCCAGTCCCTGCAGGATGAGGAAAAACCACAAGCTTGAGCTATAGTCCCACCTGCAGGAAAACATAACAGAAACTATCAGCAGCTGGTCTGGTGGTTTGTGGAATCAAAGAAGACATACAAGCTTAAGAATTCTGCCATAACAGGGAGCAAGAAGTGAGAAACCAGGTGTATCCATACAAGGTCAGAGAAAACCTCAGAATCTATAGCAGGACTGATGAAAGTTATTTCTGTCCTGAAGGCAGTGAGTAACAATTGGAAAAGATGACTGCTACTTCAAATTTGAATACATTTCAAAATTCAAAAGAACATGGAAAATAAAAGAAACACATCACAAAAGATCACGATGATTTGTCAATAACTGAATACAACAAAAAGTGGAAATCTGAGATTTATATCCCCCCCACCAAAAAAATTCAAAATAGCTGTTTTAAGGAACTCAGTGAGCCACAAGAAAACACAGAAATAAAACTGAGCAAAATCAGGTAAACAACACACAATCAACATTTAATAAAAGATTGAAATTTAACAAAGGAATAGAAACCATAAAAGAAAAAAGAATCAACAGAAATTCTGGAGCTGAAGACTTCGATGAAGTGAAAAATTCAATAGAGAACATCACTAGAAGAGTAAACCAAAGTGAAAAAAGAATCAGTGAGATAGAGGATAGGAATTTTGAAATAACCCAGTCTGAAGACAAAAAAAGAATTTAAAAAAAATAGTAAAGAAAGCCTACACAATCTATAGGGCACCGCCAGTAAAAATAATATCTGAATCACTGGAGTTTCAGAAGAATAGAGGGTGAAGGGGACAGAAAGCTTATTTAGAGAAGTAATATCTGAGAACTTCCCAAACCTGGGAAGAGATTTGGACATCCAAGTCCATATAACTAATACATCACCTGGTTATTTCAATCCAAAATTACCATATTTAAAACATTTTCTAGTAAAACTGAAAACTCAAAGACAAATAATTTAACCAAAGAAATAAAAGATATCTACACCGAAAACTACAAGCCACTGATGAAAAGAATTGAAGAAGACAGAAATAAATGGAAGATGTCCTGTGTTCCTATGTTGGAAGAATTAATATTGTTAAGATGTTCATACTACCAAAAACCATCTATAGAGTTAATGCAATCACTATCAAGATTGCAATGACATTTTTTCACAGATGAAAAAAACAATTACAAAATGTATATGGAGCCACAAAAAGACCCTGAATAACCAAGACAACCTGAACCAGAAGAACAAAGAGGGAAGCATCATACTTCTCGATTTCAAGCTATATTACAAAGCTATAGAAATGAAAACAGTATAGTACTGGCATAAAAACAGACTCATAGACCAGTGGAACATAATGGCAAGCCCAGATATAAACCCACACATATCTGGTCAACTAATATTTGACAAGGGAGCCAAGAATATCCAGTGGAGAAAAGACAATCTTTCCAATAAATAATGCTGAAAAAAATTAGATAATCACATGTAAATGAATGAAACTAGACCCCTATCTCACAAAAATTAACTGAAAATGGATTAAAGACTTAAATGGAAGACCTGAAACCATAAAACTCCTAGAAGAAAATATAGGGAAAAATTTCTTGGACATAGATTTTTGCAATGAGTTTTGGATATGATATCAACAGCACAAAAAACAAAAGCAAAAATAAATAAATAAATAGCCATGTGGAACTACATCGAACAAAAAAAACTTCTGCATATGAAAGGAAATCAATAAAATGAAAAGGGAATATATGAAATGGGAGAAAATATTTGCTAACCAGATGTCTAACAAGAGACTGAAAATATGTAATATCGAAAATATATAAAGGACTCATATAAATCAAAAACAAAAAAATCAAATTAAAAATGGGCAGACTGACTGAATAAACTTTTTTTCAGAGAAGACATACAAATGGCCAACAGCCACATGAAAAGATACTCAACATCACTAATCATCATGAAAATGCAGATCAAAACCACAATGAGATATTACCTCATACCTGTTAGAATGACTATCATCAAAATACAAGAGATAACAAGTGTCAGTGAGGATATTGATAAAAGGGAACATTTGTGCTCTGTAGATGAGAATGTAAATGGCAAAGACACTATGGGAAACAGAACTATCCAATAATTCCACTTCTAGATATATATCCAAAGGAAATAAAAACAATATTAAAGAGATATCTGCACTCCCATATTTATTGTAGCATGATTTACAATAAACAAGATATGGTAACATTCTAAATGTCCATGGATAAATGAAAAGATAAAGATGTGGCACGAACACACACACACACACACACACGATAGAATATTAGCCATATGAAAGAACAAAATCCTATAATTTGCAACAAACATGGATTGACTTTGAGAGCACTGTACTAAGTGAAATAAATCAGACAAACTCAAACACCATGTGTTCTCACTTATATGTGGAATCTATAAAAGCTGAACTCAGAAACAGAGTAGAATGGTTGATTACCAGGAGCTGTGGCACAGTAAAACAGACAGATGTTAGTCTAAAAGTACAAACTTCCAGTTAGAAGATGATTAAGTTCTGGTGATAGTATTATTATCTATAATCAATGGATAACAATACTGTACTATATACTTGAAAATTGGGAAAAGTATAAATCCTAAATATTCTCTCCACAAAAAAGTTATGGTAAAAATGTGACACAAAACATGTATTGGTTAACACTATGTTGGTAAATATACATATATGTGTGTGTATATGTTGATTTTATACATGTAAATTTATATATGTAAAATCAACATCATACACCTTTAAGCTACAACATATTGTATATCAATTATATTTCAACAAAGTTGGAAAAATTCAAAACCATGGCTATCAAAAAAAACAAGATTTGAACATGGATAGTGCTGATGGTTGCACTATGTTGCAAATCTAATTAATACCACTGAATTGTTTACTTAAAAATGGTTAAAATGGCATATTTGTATAATACATATTCTACCCGAATAAAACATTAAAGGGATGTAGAGACATACAAAAATAAAGAAAGATGAAATATCTATACTAATTTCAGACGTGACAGATTTCAGACCAAGGTAAATTTTCAGTGATAAGAAATGGCATTAATTAATAATAAAGGAGTCAGTTCTGCAAGAAAACAATCCTGGATGTGTATGCATCTAACAACAGAGTGTCAAAATACAAGAAGCAAAAACTAATAGAACTACAAAGTGAAATAGATAAATCCAGTATTGTAGTTGGAGACTATAGCCCTTTGTCAGTAATTGACCTCTGCTCTGGTGAGAAGACTTTGATGTTCCAGCTCCAGCTGAAGAATCACAGTCCTCAGTCTTCGGTGGAAAGGGAAGTGCACTTCCAGAGCCAGAGGGGAGCTGACTTATATAGAAAGAAGTGTCTCCAACCACCCCCATTCCCTCCACCCCCCACCCCGTCCCTGATGGGTCCATCCTCATGCAAATGAGGACTCCAAATCCTCGCAGCTTGATTGGTCCAAAAAGCACTGGTCTGATTGGTCAGAATGGAGCCACTCTGACTGATTGGTGAAAATGCTGAGGGTCATATAACTGTGCAGCTCCAATTAGATGGGGAAAGTTTCAATCCTATTAGTTGAAATGCAGCCCCAGGAATTCCTTTATAAGGGCTGATACAAACAGCAGGAACACAGTTCTGGCAGGCAGTTCAGAGCAGACTTCTCTCTGACATGCACTTAGGTGAGAGGCTCCTGCTAGACTTTAGCTACCAGGAGCCCTTCTTGGTAGGTAGCTTCTTTCTCAGGGTACACAAACTAAATAGCACCCTCAATTAACTGGATCTAATTGACATTTAAAGAATATTTCAACCAAAGTAGGAGAATACACAGTCTTCCCAAGCTTGCATGGTATATGCACCAAGATAGATCACATTCTGGGCTATAAAATACACCTTAACAAATTAAAAAAAAAAAAAAGAAACAATAATAGTTTTCTCTCACACCAAAATGTAATTATACTAGAAAAAAGTAACAGATTGCTGTAAAATCCCAAATATTTGGAGATCAAATAATACACTTTTAAATAATACATGTAGCAAAGAAGAAGTCTCAAGAGAAACTTTAAAATATTTTGTACTAAATGAAAATACAGCTTATTAAAATTTTATTATGCAAAAATGCATGCTTAGATGGAAATGTATAGCATTGAATGTATATATTATAAAACAAAAAAATCTAAAATCAGTAATCTAAACTTCCACTTTAGGAAAGTAGAAAGAGAACATATTAAATTCAAAGTAAGCAGAACAAAAGAAATAATAAAAAATCAGAGCTAAAATCAACAAAATAGAAAATAAAAACAGTAGAAATAAAAGATACCAATTCTCTACAATCTCTTCCAGAAAATAGAAATAAGAAAAAATAGGTAACTGATTCTGTGAGAAATGCTTTACCCTAATACAAAACCAGATGAAGACATTACAAGAAATTAAAACAACAGGCAAAGACATTATAAGAAATTAAAACAATAGCTCTCATGAACATAGATGCAAAATTCTCAACAAAATATTAGCAAATTGAATCCAACAATGTATAAAAAAATATATACACCACGACCAACTGAGATTTATTCCAGTTATGCAAGCTTGGTTCCACATTTGAAAATCAATGTAATCTATCCACATAAACACTTACTATAAAGCTATAGTAATCGAGATAGTGTGATGCTGATGAAAGAACAAATAGCTCAATGGACTAGAATAGAGAGCCTGGAAATAGACCCACACATACATAGTCAATTGATCTTTGACAAAGGAGAGAAGACAATTCAATTGAGAAAGGATAATCTTTTCAACAAATTGTGCTGGGAACAACCAGGCATCCACATGCAAGGAAAAAAAAAAAAAGAATTTAGACACAAATACAGACTTTACACCTTTTACAAAAATTAACTCAAAATGGACTATAGAACTAAATGTAAAATACAAAACTTCAAGAAATTTTTTATAGAAGAAAATCTGAGTGACCTTCGATTTAACAATGAGGTTTTAAATACATCAATAAAAGTTTGATCCAAGAAAAAAAGTTGATAATTTGTACTTAAAATTGAAAACTTCTGCTCTGCAAAGGACAGTGTTAAGAAAATGAAAAGACAAGCCATAGACTGGGAAAAAATATTTTCAAAACACATACCTGATAAAGGACTTGTACCCAAAATAATCGAAGAATTCTTAAAAATTCAACAGTAAGAAAATAAATTAATATGAAAGGACAGAGATCTAAACCTCTTCTAAAAGAAACTTTATCAAAGAAAACACAGATGGCAAATAAGCATACAGAAAGATGCTCAACATTGCATGTCATTAGGGAGCTGCAAATTAAAACAAAATACAGCTATACACCTATTAGAGTGGCTAAAATGCAAAACACCGACAGCACCAAATGTTGGAGAGAAGGTGGAGCTACAGAAACTCATTCATTGCTGATGAAACTGCAAAATAGTGCAACCACTTTGGAAAAAACGTTTGAAAGTTTATTAGATTAATAAACTGTGATACATACATACATTGGAATATTATTTAGTGATTAAAAAAAAAAAAGAGCTATTAAGCCATGGAAAAACATAGAGGAAACTTAAATGCATATTATTTAATGAAAAAAAGCTAGTCAGAAAAGCTCTATACTATATGATTCCAACTATATGACATTCTGGAAAAGACAAAACAATAGAGACAGTAAAAATAAAGGGAACTGCCAGGGTTTTGGGGAGAGAAAGGCTGGAAGGGATGAACAGGTGGGACACAGGGAATTTTTAGAGCAGTGAAACTAGTTTGTATGATACTAAAACTGTGTGTACACAACCTTAAGTATGTTTCAAAGCCCATAGAATTATACAACACCAGTAGTGAATAGTAATGTAAACTATGGACTTTAGTTAATAATTTATCATTTGTTCATCAACTGTAATTAATATATCACACTAATTCAAGATGTAAATAATAAGAGAAATTGTGGGCAGGAGAAGAGAGATAATATGAGAATTATCTCACTTTGTACTCAATTTTTCTGAACTAATAATAACTCTGTTGCAAAAGAAAGGAAACTTTTCAAAAATCTATAAGCATAATTAAGTTCATGAGTTGTTACAAAACATAGTGAACTTATATTTAGATATGAGAGGATGGGATATATCATTTATGTTGTCATGTTTTCATTGATTTTACTGTACTAAAATTAAAAGCCAAGGCATAAACTCCAAGAGAAATGTTCAAAATTTAAAGATCATTCAAGAATTGCCAAAGTTACATCCTTGTAATTATTTATTATATTCAATTTCAGTGCCAAGTCAACATTCAGATTCAAATTTGAAATGTATATGTGTAGCTTCTTATAATTTAATTAAGGCTAATGTATTTCTTTTATGACAGCCAGACAATCTTCGGTTGACATTTTCCTTAAGAAATTTAGCAGTCATTCTACTGATGGCTGATCTATTTCACCACAATGCTTAAACCTAGTAGCACTTTTGACCATAGCTTCAAGATGAAGAACTTCTCAATTGTAAGGAAATGACCTTTTCCGCTCTGCACAAATAAATTTCTGCTTTTGATATTTTTGAGGGATCAGTCTCATAGTCACATGTTACTTTTCTCTAATGTTAATAATCTTTTTTTTCCACATACAGGTTTGAAATTTGAAGCTAAAACAGATGAAAAAGCCACACTGATATCAGTTTGCTTCTACAGCTTAGAAAGATAAGATGATGAGCACAAATTGGCCAAACTACCAGAAAATATGTCTTCATCTGGGAAGCCTGTATGTCAAAAGTGTCATTAGAACAAATGAACAATGAAGGTACTGCTCGCTTCAAGTCTAAGGGCAATAGTGTACCTATAATGCTGCTTTGTTTACACAGATGTTCTTTGGAAGACATTTCACATAATAATAAAAAAAAAATGTTGTGACATTTATGTGTCTTTTTTAAAAATAAATCTGTATAGAGCTGCTTGGTTATTACTATTTTGAAATGAAACGCTTTTATTGACACTAAACAGATGACAGCACTCTCTGATTTCTGCACATTGTACTTCGGAGAGATGCACTAAAGGAGAAAATTATCAGAGCAAAGTGCTCGCTGAGTTTATTACTCAAATCTCAAGAGAAAAACAACACAAAGACTGAATCCTAATGTAAACGATAGGTGTTAGTAATAATAATTTATCAATATTGGTTCATTAGTTGTAACAAATGTACCACGCTAATTCAAGATGTTAATAATAGGACGATTCCTTATCACGATATTAAAAGGCAGATCAGCAGCCTGCTGACTCACCTAAAAATAGATTTAAATTCTTAGAATATAGTATTTACATAGACTACACAGCTACCAACCAAGTCATGGCAAATTGTGCATTAATACTTGTTCGTGTATGAATCAACCACCATAAGCAGTTGGATGCTTCTCTGAGCTGGTTCGTCACTACTTTATTCAATAGAATGAATGCTCTAATATTTAATTTGAATAGCAGTTCTTATAATTCTTATGTCTTCTTTAATAAAGCCAACCATAATATTTTCAAGAGTTTATAATTGTTCCATTTAAAATCCTGTGGTGTATTTTATTTATCTTCTTCACTTCTTTCACTAATAGTGGCCTCAAGCAGTTCTGTTAACTCCCTCTGGTGATAGTTTAATCATTTATTTCCTTTTACTTCTTGATGGCCTGGTTAAAGTTCTAGCAGAGTTGCCTAGAGAAAATATCGCCAAAATGTTATTTGAGATTTGTCTGCCTCAGAGTGTGAAGGAATATACAGCATAACTAACAATCATCAAGTAATCATAGTGCATAAAACAATGTGTAGAATATGAAGAGATATGACAGTGAGAGACCAGATATATAGGGCAAAAGTGTGCTGCAAGATAACAGTAAACAATGAGTGAAAAATGGTTAAACAAGGTAAATAAATGCTGCCTAGGTTTCTTTATTGCAGATCCTTTCAGAGTCTTCAGTATGCCAATATATCAGGAAACCCCATTACAAACACCAGTAAGCGAGATTCTTTAAACACACATTTTCTAAGAACACTTTATGTGGATGCTTCCAAGGGATGAGAACTCTTCAGAACACACTTTAGAAAATGCAGTGCAGCAGAGGGGTCAAGGTGGCTGAGTAGGAAGATCCTGAGCTCACTTCCTCCCACGAACACACTAAAACTACAACTAAACATAAAACAACTATCTCTGAAAATTAGCACAACAAGTACAACATATTCTCTACAACTAAGGATATAAAGAAAAATTCATGAGTAGGAGGTACAGTGATGTGGTTTGGTCAGGATCCGTACCCCCGGTGCGGTGACTCGCAAGCAGGAGGAATATCACAACTGCAGAGATGTCCCGTGAGGAGCAAGGGGTCTAAGCCCCACATTGAGCTTCCCAGCCCTGGAGACCTGCACTGAGAAAAAGAGCCCACATAACATCTGGCTTTGAAAAACAGTGAAGTTTACCTCTGGGAGAGCTGAAGGGCTGTAGGAAACCAAGACATTACTCTTAAAAGGCTCTGCACAAACTCACTTGCTCCGAGACCCACTGCAGAGGCAGCAGTTTTAAAACAACTTGGGTTGTATGTGAAGGAGATACACTGACTAATCTTAGGGTGTGTACCAGCGGGGCAGGGATCTGTTGGAACTTTCTCCAAGGATGAAAGTGCTGGACATTATTTTTTTCTTCTTTGCTCTCCTTCTGCCTAGCTAGCTCATTTCCGACACTCTTCAATATATCAGTTCGTTAATTTTAACAAATGTACCACACTAATTCAAGATGTTAATAATAGGACGATTCTTTATCACCATATTAAAAGGCAGATCATCAGCCCACTGACGCACTTTAAAATAGAGGTGACCATTTCTGACATTCTTCATTAACTTTGCTAACACCACTGTCTTGCCCTACTATTCCCTTGAGGACCCACCCTGCCCAACCTGCCTTCCCTAGCTGGCAACCCTCCAAAGCAGCTTCCACCCAAGCACACCTGGCAGGCAGCCTCAGTCAGCATCAATAGCCCTCCAAAGTGGTCCCCACCGCACCACATCCAGCAGGCAACTTTAACCAGCACCAAAAACCCTTTAAAGCAGCTAGCTCCTACTCTGGAAGGTCACCAGCCACTAGTGTGCCTGAAACAGCTGAGGCCAGGCCTTACAATTGGCCATATCAAAAATTTGCCTCATACACCAGTGCCAGCCGCAGTTGCTGCTACATCCTAAAAGCAGGCCAATGGGCAGGGCACCAGTGTATCTATAGCAGTTGCCACCAGACCTTCTAGTCAGCCAAGCCACCAGCCCTGCTCACTAGAATATCTTCAACAGTTGCAGCCAGGCCTCACAGTCAGCCAGCCTAAGGGCCAACCCCACCCATTAATATGCACACAGCAATTGAAGCTCAACCACAATAGGAGGGCACATGCAGCCCACACAGTGGACACCCTAGTGCACCTGGCTCTGGTGATGGGGTGGGGGTACTAGATTGTACCACTGGATCCATATCCCTGGTGCAGTGACTCACAAGTGACCCACAAGATATCTATTATATTAAGGTCACTATACATAGAAACAAACACAGAGAGTTAAACAAAATGATGGTTAAAAAAATATGTTCCAAATGAAACAAGACAAAACCCCAGAAAAAAAGGGCTAAACGTAACAGAGATAAGGAATTTACCAGATAAAGAGTTCAAAGTAATGGTTATAAAAATACTTACTGAACTTGGGAGAACAAGAAATGAACACAGTGAGACTTCAACAGAGTAGAAAATATAAAAAAGAACCCATCAGAACTGAATAATACAGTAACCGAATAATAAAATAAAAAAATACACTAGAAGAAATCAACTGTAGGTTAGATGATACGATCTGGAAGACAGGGTAGAAAAAAAAATCACCCAATTGGAACAGTAAAAAGAAAAAAAAAATTTTTGAATGAGGAGAGTTTAAGGGACCTTTGGGACGACCTCAATTGTATTAAAATTTACATTTTGTGGCTCCCAGAAAAGAGAGAAAGGTACAAAAAACCTATTTAAAGAAATAGTAGCTGAAAACATCCCTAACCTGGTGAAGGAAACAAATCCAGTCCAGGAAGCACAGAGAGTCCCTAACAAAATGAACTCAAAGAGACCCACACCAAGATACATCATAATTAAAATGTCAAAAGTTAAAGAGAGACTCTTAAAAGCAGCAAGAGAAAAACAACTAGTTATGTACAAGGGAATCTCCTTAAGATTATAAACTAATTACTCAGGAAAAATTTTGCAGGCCAGAGGAAAGTGGTATAATATATTCAAAGTGATGTCGGGAAAGACACAACTAAGAATACTTGACCTGGTAAGGTGATCGTTCAAGAATCAAGGAGAGATAAAGTTTCCCAGACAAACAAAATCTAAAGTGTTTACCACCACTAAATGGGCATTACAATAAATGTTAAAGGTCCTCTTTAAGCAGAAAAGAAAAGGCCAAAATTGTAAATAGAAAATATGTAAAAGAAAAAAAATCTCACCAGTAAAGGCAAATATATAGTAAAGGGAGTTGATCAATCACTTATAAGGCTAGTATGAGGGTTGAAAGACAAAAATAGTAAAATCATCTATATCTACAATAATGAGTTAAGGGATACACACACAAAATGTAAAATATAAAGTCAAAAGATAAAACATATGTATGTGGGGGGCGGGGGAAGAGAGTAAAAGCGTTGTGCTTTTAAAATGTATTTGAACGTAAGTAACCATCAACTAAAAATAGACTATTACATACATAGGTGGTTATATATAAATCTTATGGTAACCACAAACCAAAAATGTATAATAGATAAACAAAAAATAAAGACCAATAAATTTAAACATAACATTTTAAAAAGTCATCAAATCACAAGTGAAGAGAGTGAGAAAAAAGGGAACAGAGAAGACCTACTAAAACAACCAGAAATAATTAACAAAATGGCAGTAAGTACATATTTATCAATAATTACTTCAAATGTAAGTGGACTAAATTATCCAATCTAAAGAGATAAGGTGATTGAATGAATAAATTCACAAGATCTGTACATACACTATGTCACTTTATATGCTTCATCGCCTCACAGGAGACTTACTTAAAACCCAAACCATGCGCAGACTGAAACTGAAGGGATGGAAAAAGATACCCCTTGAAAACAAGTTAAAAAAATGGGGTGGCAATACTTAGACAAAATAGACTTTAAAACAAAGATTGTGACAAGAGATAAAGGAGGAAATTATATAATGATAAAGGGGTCAATTCAACAAGAGGATATAGCAATTCTAAAAATCTATGCACCCAACATAAGAACACCTAAACATATGCAGCATATAAAGGGAGAGATCAACAATAATACAATAATAGTATGGGACTATAATGCCCCACTTACATGAATGGATAGATCATTCAGAAAGAAAATCAACAAGGAAACTGGCTGTAAATGACATTTTAGACGTAAAAGTGGAGAAATATGAAGCTTTAAAATTAGCATTTGAACTCCAAGAATCCTAGATGTCATTAACAAAATCATTAGAAAACATTTTTGCTAAACACTGGAGAATGTACATATATTATTTTCTCAAAATTTTGATTTTTATGTGCTTTGACTCTATTACAGTTTTTTAAAATTGAAAATGTAACTTCCCATTAATTCAAAATTATAACACAAATGTGTCTGTATTTTCATAAAATGATATTGTCTATGCAAATACGTGGTTGCTTGTGATTGCACTTATAACATGTTATTTGCTATTCAGATTTTATCACTTTTTGGTAAAATAAAGTTAAAATGACTCAATATTCATGGCTCTAGCTCCTTCTCTGTATTGATGATGCATTCAGGTCTGCCATTCAGCCCAATTCTCTCCTGCTAAGTCCATACGTCTATGTCCAAGGGCTTACTGTCCACCTTCTCTTGCATAGGCATCTGTAACCCATCTTTCCACAGCCTAACTGGTCACCTTCTCCATCCCTCAAACCTAATTGTCATATCCTCTTGTGATAGCACCTACATGCATACCCAGTCACTCTAGTCAGAAATCTTTTCTGTTGCCCAAATCTCTAATCAGAACTCCTGCTGATCCTCTCTTCTAAATACCTCTTGAATCCAAATACTCTCTTAAATTCCTACTAATCCAGCCCAAGTTCAGGCTTTCATCATATCTTGCCTACAGAATAGTAATAATTCCTTGGATTCCAAATGTCTACTTCATCGGCCCGCTGGTCTCAAATGCCGTTTTATATTGTTGTTTGGGTAATAGCTCACAAATCCAAATATGGTCATACTGTGTCTTGGTTAAAATCTTTCAATTGAATTATATTACTTTAAGACAGAATTTAAACACCATAATCCACCAGTCATACTTAATTCCTGACAGGTCTAGGGATCCCTCTTCTATGCCCCCATGACATTTGAAATTTTCCACAGCCTTCTTCACTTTAGACTCTGATATCTGATTATTCTTTGAGTTTCCAACTAGACTGGGTAGTGACTGAATGAGGTGGGTGCATCCTTTGTCTCTCATTTTCAATGCCATGCACATGGTAAGGGTTCACTAAATGGATGAATTAATAAGCTCAAATTACTATATATCAAAGGATGCTACTAAGTTAATCATGAACCTCCTCAAATAATGCTTGTTTAAAGTATTTCAAAGATGTTTCAACCCAAGAAAAGTCTTCAGATTTTACATTACTGAGTTGGCTAGTAGAGAAATATTTGCAAGCAAGGATGCCTCTGATGGCTCTCAAAGCAAATGATTTATGTGCTGCTTATATTGTACATACTTAGAAGTGATCCTGGCACATCATTATTTATGGTTTCTTCATTATTATTCTTGGCCAGCCTAGTAATCTGTAATGTTATCTGTAAGACTGACCATTTTTACAACTTAACTCTGTCAGCTTGACTTGCAGGCAATTTATGTATGTCTCAAGTTTCTGTATCTTAAAGGTCACAGAACTTTAATAAAGGACTAAAGGCTATTATCATTAATCTGCTTTCTTTTATGGCCCTATGTGAGAAACACAGAGGTAATATTGATAATTCGTGGAGGTTCTTATTTAGATACTTAGAATATAATACTGAGAACTGGAAAAGGTATAAAATGACAAAATAACCCTTCTATATGTATGGTAATTTATTACTCAGAATTTACCATTGCTAAAGAAAGTGTTTTTTTTTTTTTTCCTCCCCTCTTTTCTGTGATTTGAAAGAGTTCTGCTACTTTACTCCCTGAGTAGGCTCTTCTCAAATGACCTTCACCTTTCAAAATATTGCACAGGTACCAAAGAATCAAAGATGGTGTCAGGAAACAAGAACTTATTGGCCCTGAAGAGCTTTGGGCACCACAGCATGTTGTCATAAGACAGCACTGTGCTAGAAGTATGCAAGAGTACTCTGCAAATCCAAAGCATTTTCCTAATGACATCATTAGGAAAACATGTGAGTAGAGGACTCCCAGCATCTCCCACCTACATTGTATGTGTCCTAGGGAGACTGAATTAAGTATCCTGTGAAATATTTTTTCCTACTCGTTTCAAGACTAACTTATGTTTTAAAAAATAGTCATGAATGCCTACATTTTTGATTATTGAAACCAAGATGGATATTTTCATTTTACTTCCTGTTGTAGCCAGAAGGAAAGCTGACATGCTTGAAGGTAGAGAAAAGAAAAAATCATCTTTGGGAAAGATAACTTACATTTATTGAATATTTGTGAAGTGCCAGGCATTGTTTTAAGTGGTTTATCTATCTCAACTCATCTAATTCTCAGGTTAGTGTTGTTATTATCATCCCTATCCTCCAGCTGAGGAAACCAACGCACAGAGAATGAGAGTCACTTGTTGAAGGTCACAAGGTAGTAAGCAGATGAGCGAGAGTTCAGAACCAGACCATTTGGTGCCGGAGCCCTGGCTCTTAATTACTCTTCCAAACTGCATTTCCCCTTGTGTTATTGCCATGAGAGACTGGGAAACAAAAGTAGATATCTAGGGACCCTTATAAATAAGTAACATAAGGGGAAATTTTTTGTATTAAACATTACTGGCCATTTAATAAAGCATTGAAATTAGATTCAATAAAACTAGCCTAATATTTTTACAAATTGCAAACACTTATGTTTATCAGTTAAAATGTTATTTCAAATTTCAGTTATTGATAGTGCTTGATAGTTCTTGATAGTGAGTCAGTAACATACCATCTTGCATCTAGATTGCTTCAAGTCAATTTCTGTTAAACCGTAGGAATGACATCATAGAAAACTATGGGCTATTCAATAACTATTCTTTACTCAATGAAGCTGTTCATTTTCTTCTCACTTATCAGGCCAGAGATAACTGTTGCTATCTTGCAAGTGTAAGGAAGCCTATCTAAAAAATTATGTTTATTTTCATTCTCTGGTGGTTTAATTTTCTGAAGATTTTTCTTTATAAAAGTATTCACTTAAGTTAGAGTATGTATTTTTGTATTGTAAATGATTTATTCATTTAATAATAAATTTTTATTGAATGCTAGACATTCTGATATGAGTCAGTTGTACTTATGAATGTTAGCATAATGTGGAATACCTTTTACATACATATTTTATAATCTTCCTAGCAAATCTTTTAAATAATTAAAGTTATTTCAAATTAAAATGAAGTTGTAATATGACTCTGGTACATGAATTTGTAATGAGACCATAATTCTAAGGACATAGACTTTCTCCATTATAATTAGTCTATTATTTTAACTTGAAACCCTTAAAACTAAGAATTGTAGCTGTGTGAGTGACTGCTCAACTCCTCATTAAGTGCATGGGCCTCAGTCATAGCAGTTAGGCTTTTCTTTTCTCTCTCCAAGATGTAAGGAGAGCAGCTACTTAGTTTAGATTTGGCCATCTGGGGGTAAAGACATTAAATCAGCTTCACAAACTCAAAGCCCTCCGGTGATGAAGAAGACTTGAAACTCCTGTGCTTGCACGTCTGCCTGTCTTGCCTGGGGCTAATCCTTTTCTATCTTCTCACCAGCACTAGAGCTCAATGTGCACAGGGCACATGTTCCACACTCCTGTGTCAGCTGGCTTCTTATTACATTTGTCAGCAGGAGCTCTAGTGGGAGTCAGGAGGAGAGGAAGGTGAGCCTTGGGCAGTGATGCAAGGACGGTATCTCTGAGCCCAGGCTCTGAGCCCTACCCAGGTGCCATTGCCAACAGCAGCAGCCTCCAGGGCCAGCTATCTTGATCACTGGGTCATCCCACTTTCCCATTTGGCCTTCAAGTCTCCCAGTGTGGTAGCCCTGGAAATTCTGATCTTTGAATAGCCTTATCTTTGCTTTCCTGCAGGCTTTAAACTAATCCTCTGTGTTGAATTTCCTCTAACAGAAATTCTGTTTTCCTGATGGATACATCTTTTCTCTAACTTCTCCTACAGATGGTCAACTGTCCTCTGTTTGGTCACCAACAATGATAAAGAACTCATTATTCCCTATCAGTTCATTCCATTTTTGGAAATGGCTAACTTCAATAGATTTTTCTTGTATTAAATTAAAATTCTTCTCTATCATGTTTTTAATATTTTATAGTTGTAGTAACAAACATCTTAAATACTTAAATACTTAAAGAGGACAGGTCCCCACCTCATGAGTCATTTTCTTTCCAGATCAAGCATCTCAAATTCCTTCAACTAATAAAATATGGATTTTATGTCTTTCGCCATGCAGATAACTGTCATGCCAACAAGCGCCTACTGAACATATATGTCTTATAGTGTGGTACCCAGGTATGAAAGCCTTCTTCCAGTTGTGCTCTGACCATTCTAGGATAGAACATGGTGGCTACTCTTCTGTAAAGAATGAGATCGCTTTCCTAGGCAGTTATAGTTATCTTCAATGGAGACTGAGCCATTTGAAAATAGCATCCAGAAATCTCTCCAGGGTTCATTGTGATAAATCTAGAAAACAGAGTGTAGGGGAGAGAGAAGAGCAATAATAACTTCAAATGTAAACTTTAAATAGGAAAGATAGGAACTTGTATTTCATTCCTGCTCTTTTTTTTTTCATCAACTCCCAGCAACTTTAAGACAAGTTCTGCCAGGAATTCAAGAGCGACGCTCCAGCTTAGGAAGCAAGGAAGGGAACGGCCCCTCTGGTTACAACTATGTAATTGCTTTTTCCAGTGCTTTCGATAAAACCAAGCAAACAAATTATCTGAAACTCAGAGTATTTTATCACTCTTTGGAACAGGCCCACAGTGTGCCATGTAGTGACACCACAAATTGTGAGTGACTTTAAGAAAATGTTTTACTCTACCTCAAATGTGGAAATGACTTGTGGTTATCAACACTGAAAACTACATGCACAGGAATCATGAAATTGAAAAACAAAAGAATTTAATGCCTCTTTCCTATCAATTGACTTTTATGATCTATAATCTACTTTTTGATCTTGAAATCAGCTGCTTTTACCTTTCGATTTGCTTAATAAAATTCTTCAGCTAAGTTAGAAAGAAAACAATAACATGGTTGTAAGAGAATGAACTAAAAGTAGAAGCATCAGTGAAATGTCACGGCTCAAAGAGTGATTCAGTGATGAGATGACTTGGGAGTCAGTCTCAGCACTGCCCTCATTAGATATGACCTTGGGTAAGTCACAAAAAATTTTTAAGCCTCAGCTCCCTCATCTTTAAAATGGATGTAATCAAAATGCCAACTGCATTAGAGAATTGTGCAGACTAAATGAGATTGTGGAACTTCTCAGTGAGATCAGTTCCTGGTAGACAATGACTAGAAACAGCTAGCTGTATTGTGAATTTTACTCACACAAAGATGGTTATGCATAATCATTCATATACCCACACAAACACAATTAAGTGACTAAGATGAAAATAGTGTACAGTGTTGGTGCTTGTTTATTCCTTCCTTCATTCATTCATTCAGCCACCACTGTCAGATGCTGAAGGAGCTCACAGTCTTGTAAGGGACCTGGACAAACAGATATCTACAAAGTGTGATGGTGAATGCTGTAATAGAACAAGGGAACAGTTAGAACAGAACTGAGGTGGGTGGGGGAAAACTGGAGGGGCTAGAAAATCTACTCGGAGCTGTTGATGGAACTGAAGGAGGGAAGGCACTCTGCAATAAGGAGCAAAATGGACTAAAGCAAGAAAAAGCTTGGATATGCAGGGAATTAGAAAGAATTTCGTTGAGAGTAAGAACACCAATGGGAGAGATGTCAGATAAGTAGAACAAGACCAGAGATGAAGGGTCTTTGTGTAGCACTGCATTTTGATTATATCCCTTAGGCAGTGAGGAGTCAGTAGGCAAAAGCAAAAAATTTATAGCTTTTAAAGAAATAACTATTTAGACGTGTGTTTTAGAATGGCATATTGAGATTAAAACCCATTGGGGAAATACAGTGGAATCAGAGAATAAGAGATTCAGTTTTTTTGTCGTGGTTTATACACTAATCAGTTGTGTGAACTCAATCGAGTTTTTAACTTCCTAATGAAGTGAGGAGAGAATATTTGATAGAAGATTCCCAAAAAATTGTTGGACATTAATGTTTTTATATATTGTTGCAAAACATAAAATTGTATTTTTCTAATAAATCATTTAAATGAGTATATTCCAGGTCATTCAGTGCTCTATCCTTGTTCCTTTTAATGTTTTCTTAAAATGGTAAAAAGAAATAAAATTATTGTGAGAGGGCTAATTTTAACCGTGAAACCTATGGAAATATAAAATGTTTTTCCCAAGTATTTGCTCCCATGTGCTTTACCTAAGAGTGGTGCAGGTAAGTAATGCAACAAAATTTGCAAAATTGCGTAAATTTCTAACAACCTTAAAATGTGCTTTATTTAATTACTAAATGGTAAAAAAGCTTAGTATTTATGAAATGATTAGCAATGTATGTATTTCTGTGTATTCAATTAT
>NW_011888826.1:749400-761429 GCF_000151845.1 Pteropus vampyrus | reverse complement strand
ATGTATATGCTGTGAAATGATCACAATAAATCTAGCTAATGTCCATCGCCATGAATAGTTACAAAATTTTTTCCTTGTAGTGAAAACTTTTAAGATCTACTTTCTTAACAACTTTCATCATCTCCCTCTATGTATTCCAATAGGCAAGCTCAACTGTATCCCCATAAAAGTGCTCTTCTTTCTACATTCTTAACTTAATGAAACCACTATCTAAATCAAGGATCTCCAGCCCCTGGGCCATGGACCAGAACCGGTCCATGCCCTGTTAGGAACTGGATCGCACAGCAGGAGGTGAGCATCAGGAGAGTGAGTAAAGATTCATTTGTATATGCAGCCGCTCTCCAGGGCTAGCATCAGTACCTCAGCCCCACCTCAGATCATTAGCCATTAGATTCTCACAGGAGCACCGGTCCTTGGTGCCAAAAAGGCTGGGGATCGCTGATCTAAATGATCATTATTTACTTCACTGCCCCAATCTATAGCTAATCATTATCAAAATGCTAATATTCTCAAATTCCTTGTCATCTCCCCAACTGACTATCCATTTTTAGGCCTAGTCTAATGAAAAATCTTTATCTTTCTCCTTGTCATAAGGCTTGTCCTATTCAACTCTAGCCTATACACAAGGCCCAGAGTAATCAGTATAACTCCCAAATCTTCCCTGGCCATTGTCCTACAGGTGTGCTTTCATGTGAGAAAACTTACTTGAGGTCAACAGTAGATGTGGCCAGACAATTGTTGGGAAACTTGCTATAAGGCAGTGGAGTTGGTGGTTGCACAATGGATGCATTGAAATTTGGAGGCTGAGTTTGCTATGAAGAGGCAACTGGATAGCAGTGGAAATAAAGTCATTATTTTGCTGTATTGTAGGAAAAAGGCTGAGTCATTGTTATTTCCACCATAACTCTTCATGGTGGAAATTGCGGCTGCCTCACAATTCCTGTATAGCAATCCACAGACTACAAATTCTGAGAGGGACTGGCTTAATGACCATGGAAAGAAAGCTGAGATATTGACAATGAGGCAGTTCAATCAATGTGCTCTGTAAACTCTTGGTTTAGGCCAGCAGAGGAAAATGAGGAGAAGTCATCCGAAAATCTCGTACTAGGGAATCTAGCGGCCTTCATGTGGCTGCCTGTGGGAATCACGTGACCATCAAGAGACTGGCCTGAGGGAATCACAGGGAAATCACGTTATATTAGGGTGAAGGTGTGGCACACACTTGTGAGATATACTTCTCTATTCCTTCATAAAATTCACATAAACACTGCGAAAGGAGAGTCCGTGTGTAACAGAGCGCAGCCAAGACAGCCACCTCACTGCCATCCCATCAAAAGGACATGTCTTCTTGAATAAATATGTTTGAGGGCAGGGGTGTAGGCTACCAGACAATGATTGTTAGATAACTGGTCTGAGGTTTTGTCTGTGGTAGGGCAACCTGCTTGAAGGCAATGGGAGCGGCTCTCACACATTAACTGCATTAAAATTTGGAGGTAGAGTCTGCCCTGAGGAAATTACTTTAGAGTAGTGGAAACAGCCGCCATTTTGTTATATGGTAGCAAAAATGCTGAGTCATTGTGAGTATAACTCTTAACTGTTTCAAGTGCAACTCCCACACTATTCTTAGGCCACTACTGTTGAGAGGGAAATCCTTAACAGCCAATGCATCAAAGTGAAATATTGAAAATGACGTAGTTCATGAGACCTGATTTGAAACATTTTGTTAAGGATAGGGGGAGAGGAATAAGGTGGAAGCCACCTGCAATTCATGTAGCAATCACTAGGGAATCATGCGGTGATCACATAAACACGTCGCGGATTCATGTGGGGATCAAGAAAGACTTTGAGGATATCGTGTTTTTACTCGGTGACTAGCCTTGTTGCTGAGGGCATGCGTTTTTACTCTACTCATTTGAATGTATCAGGCTTGAGTGTGTGGAAGATGTTTTCCTCTCGACTTTACCTGGAAAATGAGACTGGCATGCTGTCATATTTCCAAACATCCACTCTACCTCCACTGATCCAGGCAGAAGTCTGGGTCCTGGGCCATGGACTTCTATCGACTTTTTATTATACCAAGATGGTCTTGTTACAGTGTGCAAATCTTCCACATAATATTCTGTTAAGAAAAATTAGGCTAGAGTCTGTGAGCCAAGTTCTCCACTCTACTTCCTGGAAATAGGAACAATGCTTGACTGTGCTTCCAAGCTCCACAGTCAAGTTCCTGAAAGAAATGTCCAGGCTTTGTGCTAAGTTTCTAAGTGTTCACACTACCTTCTTTTACCAGGGGAAAGTCTTGGTGCTGTAGGTTGAGGTCGCCTTTTAGTAATTGGCAGAATGGTAAAATTGGCAACATGAGACTAGGTTGTGTTGAATGGACTGTTACGATGACACATAGTTCGTGCCATCAGCCTAAATTTTTATTGTCCATGCTTTAAATGGATGACAGTCTTGGTGCCCTGAACCGAGTCCTCTGTCCTTCCTCATGTTAGGAGAGGACAACTTGGTTTGAGGCCCAAGGTCTCCACAGGAGTGTCTGGTAGAAGGGGCCAGGCTGGGGATTGTGGGCCTAGGTCATTTTTATCAATTGGATTGTCATGACTTTGTTTGCCTGGGGCAGCCAACTAGTTCCTTTCTGGAGGTCCAGTCTTCATGCTGATATTCACAGTCTCAGTTCTAATTTCTCTTCCATAAAGAAGGCTTGTTGCTATGGGCCAAGACTACAGTCGATAATCATTCAGAGAGGACACTCTTAGAACCAGGGGCCCATTCCAGCACTTTAGGTTCTCTTAGGAAAAGAGAGAATAAATGCTGTGGGCCAATTTCTCAGCTCTACTTCCTAGAAATAGGGTCTGGGATTGGAAGTGCAAACCAAGGTCAGCACTCTCGTTCATGATTCAAAGTCCAGGCCAGAGACGAGGTCCTAGGCCTCGAGTTAAGATTCTCTGAACAAAGGATAGGCTTGCCCTGTTGGTTAAAGTCTTCTGTCTACTAGTTTTCACAGAGGACAGGCAGGTGTAGCATCAGCTACTATGTCAGGGCAGCTTAATTGAATAGGCAATGTCCCCTTGATGAGAACTCAACTTATCATTCATGTTTTTTTTCTGGTTTCAGTCTCACTTTAGGCTTTCTACATTACTGAAATGCTTATAGTCATGTGCATAAATCCTGTTTTCAGGATTCGTTGTTTTCACCTCATTCGTTCATTTATGTAAGTAATATTTATTAAGCTACCTACTCTATACAAGGCTGAAAATCAATGTCTTCACTGAAGGTATGGCTATCTGTTATTGTCACTCTAGTCAGCATTATACTGAAGATTGTAGCCATGGCAATTAGGCAAAAATAAAATAAAATAAAATAATAAAATAAAATAAAATAAAAGGCATCTAGATTACATAGGAGGAAATAAAACCATCTCTTTCTGCAGATGAAATAATCTTTTATATAGAAAATCATAAGGATTTGAAAAATGAGTTCAGCAAGTTTGCAGGTCAGAAGATCAATACATAAACAAATTTTATTTCTCTGAACTACCAGTGAACTATCTAAGAATGAAATTAAAAAACATTTATTTGCAATAGCTTCAAAATAAATAAAATACTTAAATTTAATGAAAGTACTATGAAGCTTATATTCTGAAAACTACAAACCACTGTTGAAAGAAAATTTTTAAAAGACCTAAATAAATGGAAAGATATCTTATGTTTATGGATTGGAACATTTAATACGGTTAAGATGGCATCACTTCCCAATTTGATCTACAGACTTAATGCAATCCACATCAAAATCTCATCTAGCTTTTTTTTTGTGGACATTGACAAGCTTATCTTATATATATAAGAAAATATAAACAATGTTGAAAGAAGTTAGAGGAATCACAGTTCCAGATTTCAAACCTTACTACAAAGCTATAATAATTAAGATTGTGATATTGGCATAAGAATAAACATATAGATAAATGGAATAGAATTGAGAGTACAGAAATAAACACTTCCTTTTATGATAAATTGATTTTCAAGAAGGGCCTCAAGACATTTTAATGAGAAAAAAGTAGTCTTTTCAATAAACGATGTGGGACAACTGGATATCTTACCTACAAAAATTAACTCAAAATGAGTCAAAGACTACATATTGGTACTAAAACTGTAAAACTTACAGGAAAACATATACATAAATCTCAGTCACCTTGAATTAAGCAATAGTTTCTTAGATATGTTATCAGAAGCAAAAGCAACAAAAGAAAAAATAAAGCTTGCTTCTTTAAAATTAAAAACTCATGCTTCAAAGAATATGTTTAAAAATGAAAAAAAATCCACACAAACAGAGAAAATATTTGCCAATTGTATATCTGATAAGCGACTTATGTCTGGAATATATAAAGAACTCTTCCAACTCAATAACAAAAAGACAAATAACCCAATTAAAAATCAGCAAAGTTCTGAATAGACATTTCTCCAAAGAAGATATAGAAGTGGCTCAAATGAGCACATATGAAGGTACTCAACATCATTAGCCATGAGGGAAACAAAAATCAAAACCGTAGTGAGATACCACTTCATACCCACTGTTATGGCTCTGATCAAAAAGAAAGATAGTAACAAGAGTTGTCAAGAATGTAGAAAAAATTGGAGTCCTCATACATTGTTCATGGAAATAAAAAATGGTGCAGCTTCTTTGGAAACAGTCTGGCAGTTTCTCTAAAGGTTAAATATAGTTACCATATGGCCCAGCTATCTACCCAAGAAAAAGGCATACATAAGTTTACACATAGACTTGTATGCAAATGTTCATAGGAGCATTATTTATAACCAAAAAATAGAAAAAAAAATTCAAGTTATGAACAGGTAATTATAAAGTAGTACAGACATGCAATGGAATGTTATTCCATAATATAAAAACTGAACCACTGATACATGCTAAAACATAAATGAACCTTGAAAAATTTTTGCTGAGTGACAGAAATCAGTCACAAAAAACCAGATATTATATGGGTTCATTTATGAAATGTTCAGAACAGGAAAATCTACAGACAGGAAATAGATTAGTAATTGTCCAGCACTGGGGTTACTACTAATGGGTAAGGGGTCCCTCTCTTGGATTGATAAACATGTTCTAAAACTGATTGTGGTGAAGGTTGCACAGCTCTGCAAGAATACTAAAAACCACTTATTGCACACCTTAAATATATGAATTGTATGATATGAATTTTATCTTTATAAAGTTGTTATGTAAAAAACGTAATATTTTCTCTCAAAATCTGTGTACACACATGCTTTAATAAAATGAATTCAAATGATACATTCTTTTTTTTACTAAATAAATAACATATCTAGAAAAGTTTTAGTAATGGAAGAGATTACAAATAATGTTTATTTCATTTGTGATTATTTAATTAAAAATTTCAAAATTTTATCATCCCTAAAAACCATATCTCATGGAAAATATGACTATCAGAAAAACAGATATTAATTTGGGGATATTAGAGATGAAATCTAATTTTGAAATCATTTCAAAATTAACCTATTTCAAAAAAAAACAGATATTAATGGGAAACAGTAAAAGTGTCAGGACCACATGTTCACAGAAATTACACTAAAATTAAAAATATCATAAATACTAAGAAACAGTTATTTTTAAATGTAAAAGAAAGTAAACACATACATAAAATGTCTTCCTGAAAATCAAGAAGAAAAGTGTTTTAAAAATCAATAGAAAATAGCAACAAAAGATAACAGATTATTCAAAGAAGGGGAAAACTGGATAACCTCAACTTTACTTCTAATCATAGAAAAATTAATACAGCAATGTAATTTTAGCAATCAGACTGGCACAAACTGGAAATTCAACTGAAATTAAATCTTGATCATAATGTGAAGAAATGGAAACCCACATATACTGATAATGAGAGTAGACACTGTTACACCCATTGTGAAGAGCAATCTGGCAAAACTTAGTAGAATTAAACACAGTACATCTTACAAGTCAGACATCCCACTCCTGAGTATATCCACCAGAAGAAACTTGCTGATAGGAGGACATATATAGGATGTTTGTTGCAGCATTGTTTGGGGGAGCAAGGCAACTCAATTAACCAGATGTGTATGAACATGATACAGATAGATCTATGGAGTACAGTGATAAAATACTGCAGTCAGAAGCAATAAACTAGGTGTTCACTGGCACATGGATAGACCTTAAAAATAGTATTGTATGAAAATATGTAACATATTTTATATGTACATAAAAATAATCCCATAGATCAAACAACAGTGTTTATCTTTCAAGGATACATAAACACATTAGAATCTGTGCTTGTAGGAGAGGACGAGGGGAATAGGAGTGGGGGACAAGACATAAAAGAAAAAAAAAATGTATGAAATAGCATCAAGGAGAACTTGCACAAATAGATGATGATAGTGTTCCAAGAACTGAGGAGTATAATAAAGTCAACTCTCTGTTCCAGAAGCAAAAAACAAAGATCGAATGATAAAATTAAAGTTTTCAAATGCTGATTTGCTGCTTAATTAGATGTATAGTCTTATAGGAATTAAAATATTTTAGCAAGATCCTCAGACGATAAAGGCCTGTACATTTCTCTAGGCTTTGGCTAATTCATGTTTTGTTTTGTTTTGTTTTGTTTTGATCGCCAAAAAGGATTTATGCCGGGGCAGGGTTGGCGGGAAGGACAGCAATCCGGGACGCACAAACACTGAAGCCGGCACCGAGGAAGGAGAAACTCGCAGAAGAGAGAGGAAGTTACGGAAGGGTCTGTTACAAACATAGAGCTCTGTTGTAACCCTAGAGTTCTTCCTGTAGGGATCTCGCGATGACAGAGTGTGACAACTCCCATAAGCCCTAGCTCCTCCTCTGTGTCATAATTTGTATCATTTGGGTCAGAATCACGCCACTGTCCTACGAGCAATAAGTGAAGCCCTGAGGGGGCGAGACTAGCCAGGGAAAGAGCCGAATGAGAGAGAAGGGAGGAGGATGGGCTCACATTCTTGGGGCCAAAGAAGGAAGCTAAGCTGGAGGAAGTCACAGAAGGGACAGTTTGACGGGAGGAGACAAAAGCTAGCCTCCAAGAATAAAAAGCTGGTGCCTTCGTCAGAAACACAGCAAAGAGAAGAGACAGCCATAGTGTGTGGGTGCCAATTGTGGACGTGCTGGCTTCTTCATCTGGAGGCCGGAGCAAGCAGGGTCCAGCCTGCACGCCCAGGCCTGCGTTTGCACAGCTTTGTTTTGCCCAGTAAAATTGCTAAATTCGATAGATAGCAACCACCTGGAAAACCAGTCTTTCTCCTGTGAACTACTTCTTTCCTGGGTTGCCAGGACCAGCCCCCAGTCCTGGGGTCAAATAGTCCTGGTATAATTTTATCAGAGGCTTCCCACACCACAGCAGACCTCCACTAGCACGTGTGATCTCTGCTCACATTTCTCTCTACCCTGCAGAGATCAGGTCAGAGGCCCCGAGTCTTTTCACTGACCTAAAGTGGGAGGGTGGATCCTGGAATTATTAACCCACAGAAACCCGCCCAGATGCAGCTGATCCGACAGGCTAGATGGCAGAGTTTGCTGGACAACAGGGCTGGGAGCGTAGAGTGAGCCCCGGAATCCTCGGCTTGGACACACCGGGCTGAGAGCGCGGGAAGTCTTGACATAGTATCTTGGATCCAAAGGCGCTAAATTCCATCCTTTGTACTGAGAGAGGGCAAGCCGCCTTCTGCTGGGGGTCTGCTTCTCAGTCGGGTCCAGATGGGTCATTCCTGATTAATCTTTGACATATTGATTGTAACACTATGGTAGCAAATGGTTTAGATAAGAATAAAAAATTACAAAATGTCCATATCTTGAAGTTTAAACATGGAGCTCTTTGAATTTCTTTATCCATAATTTATACCTATTTTAATTCCTTCTGAAGTGAATTTTCCAGGAAAAATATTTAAATATTTATCAGTTTCCTCATACACTCTTATTTGAATACTATTTTACACTTTAAAAAGTATTACATAAGAGAAAACAGTAGGAACTAGTTTTTGTCTAACATTTATATTCTACTGAAGAAGGTAAGAGAGCATAGCACTTATGTGGGTATGTGGGATGTGCAGACTCGAATCTGGCTTTAAAGCCCAGTTCCACCCTTTACCACCTGTGTAGGGAAAGTTACTGAGCCGTTTGTTGCTTCAATTTTCTTCTTCATAAAATAACATATTGATGTTATTGAGGTGATTGAACAAATTAGTATCCGTAAAGTACTCAGAACAGTGTCCCAGCTGTACTGTTTTCAAAAATGTTAAGTAGTAATGGAAATTTGACTATATATTTAGAAATTAATACCTCATAGTTAAAACTTGCTCTCACTTCTAAATATATACATGAAACATTTCCTTAAGAATAGCCCCTTGACTCTACTGGTATCGATAATAAAAATCGTAAGCTTGTGTAAATAACAAATACATATATGTATAAACCAGACAATTTTGGTATCGATAATAAAAATTGTAAGCTTGTGTAAATAACAAATACATATATGTATAAACCAGACAATTTTGGTATCGATAATAAAAATTGTAAGCTTGTGTAAATAACAAATACATATATGTATAAACCAGACAATTTCATATCAGACAATTTCATACCTTTGACTTCTAAATAGCCACCTTTATTTGGATCTATATACTTAGGTCTTGTTGGCTAAGCTGGAAGTTAGCACTCTAGAAGAGGGAGGGATATTTAAGAATTGACTGTAATAGCCCACTGAAATGTGAAAGGGTTAAAGAATAATTAAAACCTGAAACTGGACAAAGGAAGTCTATAACTTAGGCCTAGTTTCTGGAACCCCTAACCACATTCTGTTAATCATGAAACTTGTAACAATGAGCTCATACGCTAACTGCCAATTTTAGCCTGTGTAACCCTGCTTGCTTGTGTGGCATGAAAAATAATCAATTGTATATAAGCTGAAAATGACTGTTTGGCCATCACCCATGGGAACACTGGCTATTGCCCATGGGAACATAGGCAATCACCCATAGGAACATAACATTCTAACAACAAGCTTTCTGCTTCTGTACTTCCCGCTTGCACACCTGACCAGTGGGTTGACAGGTAGTGAATAGGAGAAAGATGGACCTTTGTGTTTAAGACAGAATGAGGAATGGGATTTGGGGCTTAAAAACCTTGTATCTTGGCAATTCGGGGCTGCTCCTTTGCAAGGACAGCCGCCGGCTAATAAACTGTCTCCTGGTTAAGAGCACTCAAGTTGGGTCTGGTTATTCTGGACACAACATTGACGTCTTAAATAAACAGGAAACCAATCTTTTAGGAGAAGTTATAACCTCAAATTGGCTAAACTTACTTGATTCTGTTTTTATTTAAGTTTTCTGAGTCACCAGGGGATAGTCACCATCAATTTAGAGTGCCGGTGTCTAGGCAACAGCCAGGGATATCAACTTATCATGAATCGTTCAATAGTTTACTTGTTCAATCTGAGTTTTAGAACATACTTTTTCTTCCTTCTGTCGGAGGGCTAAGCATGGAGTTAACACACTATTATTGATGGATTTATTTTAGTTCTTGTATAAATAGATCATTTGCTTCAGAGCTGTTTTTCAGTCATATAGTTTCATCTCTTTGTTCTTTATCCTTAAATTTGATGTGTTTAAAAGTTAAAGAAATGAATTCCTAATAAAAGTATCAAAAATACTACATATAAAATTTCACATTTATTTGTTAATTATGCCTCATAGCCTGCTTATATCCCGATCAAAGATGGTTCTTACTGTCTTACATTTTCGAGTTCTTCATATGTCAAGGCAATGAGGTAACTATTGAGACTGTCACATAGCAGATATTGTGCTTTTCTGCTACATGTCAAACCAAACAGTCCAACCACCAAAGATTTTTAGTCTGAAACCTACAGACTTGCAGGAACTTCATGGACCGGATCCACAGTCATAAAGTTGGGTGAGGAAGAAAATAAGAAACTTCATTTTCACTAGCCTATAACAGAAATTTAGCGTTTTTGTGTAATTATAAATGTTGGTAACGAATCACGGTAGTAATTATCAGTACTTATGTCTTTGTCAGCAACAGAAATCACTGACATGTCACATTGTAGTATAAGTTATGACATTTGTTTGTTTGTTTGTTTTACAGTGCAAGTTCCTGACTTAAGCTTTGATTGCCAAAGTGTCCATTTCAAAGAGGCATCCACTTTAAATAAGGCTATCTGGAATGAACACATTGCCAGCCACAAGACTAGATAAAGAGCCAGGATGCCTCCTCACACTGAGGTTTATTTGTTTTAGAAATCTTAGTTGATTTTAATAACTAACCTTTTAGGCTACTTGTTTACTTTAAATTCATTCTTATGTTTTAAATTCTCCTTTAAAAAGTGAGCCCAAAGAAGCCTAGGCCCCCACTCTCGATCTCAATAAAAGCAGAACCCTAGAGACCTGCGTTCTCTCTCTCTCTCTCTCTCTCTCTCTCTCTCTCTCTCTCAATCTCTCTCTCTCTCTCTATTTTGCTCTCTACCCACAACCTCACTGTGTGGCCTGTGTAATTTCTAGGTGCTTTAAGTAATAAACCTGTATCTTTCTAAAGTTTCTCAATGGTTATATTGAAGGGCATCTTGCAATCATAATAAGAACCACAAGGAGCAGTCCAGCCACAACACTGGTTGCTGATAGGCTGAGGTCAGTACAAAACACACATTAACTGGTGTACTTATCTCAAAATATTGCTTATACTTCTCAGTACATTGAAATTATAACAGTTAATTAAATGTAATAGTTAAATTATAGTAGTTAATATATCTTGTTACTACTGAAATAAAGAAGCACATGTAATAATTTAAATATTTGAAACTTTGTAATTCTATGTATTTCATTTTATGTATTTAGAACATTATTCTGAGAAAGGGTCTATAAACTTTGTTAGATTGCCTAAGGGTATAATGACATACAAATCGATTAAGAATCCCTGCTTTAGACCAATTTCTTTAATGTTTTCCAATTGTTAAAAAACCATACCCTATATTTCTCAACCTGAAATTCAAGGTTTGTGATAATCTGGACCTTCTTCCCAGCATAAACTAGATTTATTTAAATCTGCACCAATCCTGCTCACTCATGCTGTGAGTAGCCTCATTTCACATTTTTTTCACTTGAAATGCCCTCTGAATCTTGCCAGTTTTCCAAATATTATTTAGTGTACTAGAACCACGATTGTAAGAAGTTGTCAATCAAGAAAATTAGACAGTTTTCTAAATAATCATAAAATCAATATATATTAATCAAAGGAGAGGCAAAAGCATCTTAAAGAAACCAAGGTGCAATAAGACTTGATCATCATGTGACTATTAACACATTCAATACACAATCATGTCTTTCAGGATGCTTGATAAGCACTAATGAGAGTTCATCTTTACTGGGTTTTTGGTACATGCCAGACTTTTTGAATACTTTATATGTTTTAACTACTTTATTTTCAAAGCAACTCTATGAATCAGGTATTTTTGTTGCTGTGTTTATCTTACAGTTGAGGAAATGGAGAACCTAAATGACCTGCCCAAGACCACAGAGTCTGTAAGATGCAGAGCCAGATTTCGAAACTGGCCAATCTAGACCTAGTCCACACTTTTATTGACCATGCTGTATTGTCTCTTGATAGATACAGAAGAAAGATGCTAAAGTTGGCAATGAAGTCTCTATCGAAAATATGGTTGCATCCAGCTGCATTAGTCTGGTGCCTTTAAACTTTGGTAATATAATGA
Source organism: Pteropus vampyrus (assembly GCF_000151845.1). Lineage (NCBI taxonomy): Eukaryota > Metazoa > Chordata > Mammalia > Chiroptera > Pteropodidae > Pteropus > Pteropus vampyrus. The sequence continues at coordinate 749,653 of NW_011888826.1, read as the reverse complement.
CCTGTGCCCTCCTGATTATAATGTATCTTCCAACATAGGACTATTTACAAAAAGAGAATGTGCTAACAATGTTAATCAAACTAGACTTTCTTGTCTCCCTGGCAATTACACTCCTTTCCCTGGAAGGGAAAATAGACATGTTTTCTCTATTCTTCCTGCTAAGTATAACAACACATTATATATGTATGTAAATCAAACATAAAAAGACGCTGAAAGACAGAGAGAAGGCAGACTGATGAGAAATCTTGGGACC
>NW_011888826.1:744635-747778 GCF_000151845.1 Pteropus vampyrus | reverse complement strand
AAGAAAATTTGCTAAAGAGAAAGACAACAAGAAAATATCAGGAAGGAAGAAAACAGTATGCAAAAATGTACATAAATTAAATAGGTTTTCCCTATCCTTTTGACTTTCTTATTTTCCCTATCCTTTTGACTTTCTTATTTTTGACACTCAAAGGAAAATTTTGACACAGTTTGATGTAGTTCCAAATGTACACAGATGAAATCTTTAAGATAATTACACTACGAATGGTGTTGGCAAAGTGGGATAAAGAGTGGTATGGTTTTTTAGAGTTAACTCAAACTAACAAAATGATGATACCAGTAGAGAGCAATAAGCAATAATATTTATGTTACATATAAATAACATAATATGCAAAGTAACCACTAAAATGCTATATAAGGAGATATGCTAAAAAACCACTAAATTGTTCAAAATGAAATTCTTAAAAATGTTCGTGTACACCTTAAACTAATATATTATGTCAATTATATCCCAAAAATATATCTCAAAAATGTTCATGTAAATCATGAAGAGAGAACAAAGATAAAATTTTAAAAATAAATAAAATGTCAGACAAGTCCTAACATACCAATAATTACATTAAATGAAATTGTATTGATACCCCAATTAAGGCAGAGATTTTCAAAGTTTATTAAAAAAAACATGACCCTATTCTATGCTATCTAAAAGAAACTTACCTCAAGTATAATAATATAGGCAAGTTAAAAGTAAAGCATAGAAAAGGATATACACTTGCAAACATTAACCAGAGGAAAGTAGGAGTGACATTTAATATCAGATCGAATAGACTTTGAAGTAAAGAAAATATCAAATACAGGGAGGGACATTATATATTGATAAAAAGTCAATTCACCAAGAACACATAGTAACCTTAAGTGTGTATATACAAAACAACAAAGCTACAGAATATGTAAAGCAAAAAACTGGTAGAACTGAAAAGGTAACTAAACAAATGCTCAATTATACTTGGAAACTTCAACATCCTTCAATTACTATACAGAAAATCAGCAAGGATGTATAAGAATTCACAATACCATCAACTAATAGGATCCAATTAATATTTATAAAACATTCCAATCAACAAGAGCAGAATCTACATTCTTTTAATATTTTTTGAATTACAGTTGGCATGCAATATATTAGTTTGTAGTTATTAGAATATTACTGACTATATTTCTTATGCTACATTCCTATAACTATTTTGTAACTACCAATTTGTACTTCTTAATCGCATTCTCTATTTCACACACACATAACCCCCATCCCATCTAGCAATCATAAAAATGTGCTTCGTATTTATGAGTCTGTTTCCATTTTGTTTATTTTGTTCTTTAGATTACACATGTAAGTGAAATCATATAGCCTTTCTCTTTCTGTCAGACTTACTCCACTCAACACAATACTGTCTAGATCCATCCTTGTTGCAGATGGCAAGATTTTATTCTTTTTATGGCTAAGTAATTGCCATTGTATATACACACCACCTCTTCTTTATTCATTTATCCATTAATGAACACCTAGTTTGCTTCCATATTCTGGCTACTGTAAATAATGCTACAATGAACATATGAATTCACATGTACCTTCAAAGTAATGTTTTGTGTTTCTTCAGATAAATACCAAGAAGTGGGATAACTGGGTCCTTCTTTGTCTTTTGTTATAGCCTTTGTTTTATGGTTTATTTTGTAAAGTCTTGCTACTTCAGCTTTTTGTTTGTTTGTTTCCACTTTCATGAAATATCTTTTTCTAGCCCTTTACTTTCAGTCTGTGTGTGTCTTTCAATCTGAAGTGAGTCTCTTGTAGGCAGCATATGTAAAGGTCCTGTTTTCTTATCCATTCCTCTATGCTATCTTTTGATTGGAGCATTTAATCCATTTACATTTAAAGTAATTCTTGATAGGAATGTAGTTATTACCATTTTATTATTCATATTTTTGTTTTTGTTTTTATTTTTCTTAAAGAATTCTCATTAACATTTCTTGTAGTTACATTTTAGTGGTGATGAACTCTTTTAACTTTTTTCCGAATCTCTTTATCACTTCTTCAATTCTAAATGGTAGCTTTGCTGAGTAATCTTAATTATAGTTCTTGCTTTTTATCACTTTAAATATTTTGTGCTAATCTCTCTGGCCTGCAAAGTTTCTGTTGAGAAATCAGCTGACAGTCTAATGGGAGCTCCCTGATAGATTACTAATTTCTTTTCTCTTGCTGCTTTCAAGATTCCTTCTGTGTCATTAACCTTTGGAATTTTAATGTATCTTGGCATGAGTTTGTTCATCTTGTCTGGGACTCTCTGCACTTCCTGAGTATGTATATTTTCTTCACCAGATTAGGGAAGTTTTCTGTCATTATTTTTCAAATAGATTTTTGATTTCTCTGTCTCTATCTCTCTGTCTCTCTGCCTCTCTGTCTCTGTCTCTGTCTGTCTGTCTGTCTCTCTCTCTCTCTCTCTCTCCCTCTCTCTCTTTTGGCACCCTCATTATAGAAATGTTGGTATGCTTGATGTTGTCCCAGAGGCCCCTTAAACTATCTTTTTTTGGGGGGATTCTATTTTTCCTTTTGCTGTTCTGATTAGGTATTTTCTGCTACCTTATCTTTCAAATTTTTAATTTGATTCTCTGCTTCATCTTATCTACTGTTGATTCTCTCTAATGCATTCTTCATTTCAGTTATTGTATTGTTTATTTCTGACCGGTTATGTTTTATGTTTTCTATCTCCATTTTTATGTTTCCTATCTCTTTGTTAAAGTTCTCACTGACTTCATCTACTCTTCTAAGTTCATTGAGCATCCTTATAACCAGTGTTTTGAATTCTATATCTGGTAGATTGTCTCCATTTTGTTTAGTTCTTTTTCTGGAATTTTTCTCTGTTCTTTCATTTGAGAATGTTTCTTTGTGTCCTCATTTTGTCTGACTCCCTGTATTTGTGTCTATGTATTAGGTAAATCTGCTATCTCCTGGTTTAGTAAAGTGGTCTTTTATATTAGATGTCCTGGAGGCCCCAGTGATTCAGTCTCCCTATTCACCTGAGCTGTGTCCCTTGTGTGGGTTGTATGTGCCTTTCTATTGTAGTTGAGACTTGATTATTGTTGACACATCATTGGGAGGGATTGACCCTCAGGCTGATTGGCTGTGAGAAATAC
>NW_011888826.1:738583-744585 GCF_000151845.1 Pteropus vampyrus | reverse complement strand
GTAAAGTGGTCTTTTATATTAGATGTCCTGGAGGCCCCAGTGATTCAGTCTCCCTATTCACCTGAGCTGTGTCCCTTGTGTGGGTTGTATGTGCCTTTCTATTGTAGTTGAGACTTGATTATTGTTGACACATCATTGGGAGGGATTGACCCTCAGGCTGATTGGCTGTGAGAAATACTGATGTGATCTGAAGCTGGTCACCAAGTGTGTTGTTTCTGGGGTCTCTCGGGAGAGGTTCTGGTGCAGGCCAAGTTCACTCACTACCTGCCATGAACTGAAGCCAACTGTCACTAGTGCTGTATTTGGGGCTGGTTAGCAAGACGTACGTGGACACGCCGAGAGCAGATGTTCGATGTTTGGAATTTAAGAACCTTAAAAAGAATTTAGGAAAGTCTTCAGCATGAGCCAAGACAAGCCTTTTGTATGGAAAAGCTTCTGGAAGCAGCTTGAGTGGGTACACAAGTTGGATGGGGCTGGGTCTCAGGGAATCACCAGGGCAGAGCTAACAATGTTAGCCAAGTTAATGGAGATTCAGACTTGGTGCCCGGTGTGCCTCAAGGCTAGGTGGGAAGAGGGTTCGACAAAGGTCAATGGCACATACTCTCACTTCTGTCTAAGAGAATGCTGTCCCTCCTGCCTTCTCCCCTGAGGCCAGAAAGTTCAGTTCCTCCCCATATATCCCTGGCACTTTTCCACCTGCTGCCCCATTACTGGAGCTCAGAGCAAGTGAGTCCATCAGTGAGTGAGTCTGTGTATGGGGGCCCTTTAAAAGGAATGCCTGAGACTAGCAGCCCTCTGTCTCACTTAGCCACAATCCCACTGGTTTTCATAGCCAGAAGTTATGGAGACTTCTCTTTCCAGCACTGGAACCCTGAGCTGAGAAGCCTGCTGTGGGGCTGGGACCCCTTGCTCTTCAGGGGTCTGAGATATCCCGTTTCTTAACTGCCACACAGTGGGTGTCGTGCCTGACCATTCCATGTCTCTGTCCCTCTTACCAGTCTCAAAGTGGCTACTTATGCATGTCCTTAGTTGTGAGACTTCAGAAGTTTAGCTAATTTTCAGGTGATTCCTAAAGGTAGTTGTTCTGTCATTTAGTTGTAATTTTGATGTGGTCATGAGAGCAGGCAAGCACAGTGTTTACCTACTCCACCATCTTTACTGGAAGTTCCCAGAGTTCTTAGACACCAAAACATTATCCATAAACATAAAAATTAATACATTGGACTTAATCAAAATTAAAAACTTTACTCTGTGAAAGAGAATGAAAATATAAGCTACCGTATATGGGGAGAAAACATTTGCATACTATTTATCCTAAAAAAGACCAGTATCTAGACAATATAAAGAACTCTCAAAACTCAATGGTAAAATAGACAAACAAATGAGAAAATGGTTGAAAGACATGAAGAGACATTTCATTGAAAAGAATTACAAATGGAATATAATTACATGAAAATCTATTTAACATTGCTAGCCATTAGGAAAACAAAAATTAAAATTTTTAATGAAACATCACTACACATGATATAAAATAGCTCAAGTAAATAATAATGAACACCAAATGCTCATGAGAAAATGGAGGAACTGAATCACTCATACATTGCTGGTAGAAACAAAATGGAATAGCTTCTCTAGAAAATAGTTTGACAGTTTCTTTAAAAACTAAACCTACCACAACCATATTGCACTCCTGGGTATTTATTCAAAAGAAACAGAAACTTATATTCACACAAAAACCTGTACATAAGTATTTTTCCTTCTTGGAGGATAAGGCAAGAAAACAGATCCTGGATCTGCTTTAAAGGAATGGATCTCTCCTTTAAAAAATAAAAGGGAAAACCTGTGCATAATTATTTGCAGAAGCTTTGTTTGCAATATCCAAAACCTGTAAACAACTCAGATGTCCTTCAATGGGTAAAGTAGTGATACATCTATACTACAGAAATACTAGTCAACAACAACAACAACAAAAAAGATACTATTAATACATGCAACAACCTGATGAATCTCAGAGAATTTTGCTGAATGAAAAATAAAAACAGTCCCATAATGTTAGAATACTCTTTAATTCCATATATATAATACGCTTGAAGTGACAAAATTATAGAAATGAAAAGCAGATTAGTAGTTGCCAAGCATTAAAAATAGGGAGAGGGGGAGAAGGTTGAAGGTGGACGTGGCTATAAAATGACAGCATGAGAGATCCTATGGCGATGGAAATGCTCTGTATCTTGATTATATTAGTCAGTATACTGGGAGTGGTATTGCACCATGGTTTTGCAAGATGTTGTAATTGAGAGAAACTGGATAAAAGATCCATGGGATATCTCTGTATAATTTCTTATAATTACATGTCAATCTGTAATTATTTCTAATTAAAAAGTTTAAATTTTTTAAAAATGGCCTTTTGATTTTATCAAATGTCAAGCATCAATATCCTAAGGTTGGCTGTTATGTATTTATTTGCCTTTATAAGAAGAACTCATTATGTTCACATAATCAGGTTTCTGAGAGTCACATTTCAACCATGACAAATTCAGTAAGGTAATTAATTAGTCTGTGAAGACTTTGGGACCTTTGTCGATTCCCAACCTTGACATTTGCCGTATTATTTTCCACTTGCAAACTTCTATAAATTCTAAAATGATTTCAAAGATTGTTTGAGTCCCAGTTTTCCATCAAGTTCTGCTCCATCACCCTGGAGGTCCTTGATTCTCCTCTCTGAAGTCCTCTAGCATTCTTTATATCTGTGATGTCCAATGTAGTGGCCACTAGCCCCATAAGGCTGTGGAGCTCTTGAAATGTGCTAGTGAGAGTTGAGAGGTGCTGTAAGTGAAAAATATGCATCAGATTTTGAACTAAGTATGAAAAAAATGCAAAAAATTTATTAGTTTTTATACTGATTTTGTGTTAAAATGACAATATTCTAGATATATTGGGTTAAATAAATTTAGCATAAAATTAATTTCACTTGTTTCTTTTTACTTTTTAATGTGAGTGTTATGAAATGTAAAATCACATGTGTAGCTTACATTTGTAGCTCACGTCATGTATTTACTGTACAGCACCGATCCATACACATTCAATAAGCATTGGTATACATTGCTGTAGTGCTTTCTTTAGCAACCATTTAATAACTGACTATTATTTACTACTTGTATATTTTACCTATTGATGGTGGCAACCAAAGATTTGTTCTCTTATTCCCATCACCCTTCTGTCTTCCTGAATTGCACAGACTTTATAGCTAAAATTTCGTTTCCCTGAGTTTTTTGTAGCTGTATGAGATCAAGCTCCGTCAATTAGGCAGCACAGTGTGCAGCTTCGAAACAGAAGAGAGAAAAAAGAAAAAGCAGTCACAGTGAGGAGAATCTCTGGCAGGCCTGGTGGAACAGGCACTAGTTTTCTGGGCAGCCATCCCAGAGGGTCTAGGATCTAGTCTAAAACATCATAGGTGCAACTGTGGTTGTAGTGTTGTTTGTAGCCAGCAGCCCTCTCATGTGAGTGGACTTTTCTCCTGGCTCGGTTGCTCCTCTATGCATATCTTCAGGTGATGCAGCATCGCTGACTGGTTTTCAAACCCTCTCAGGAATTCCATGAGCTACTAATATGTTTTAATATATTCCTTTATGCTCAAATATACTGGAATTAATGATAGCATCTGTGACTATTAATGCTGACCAAACGGAACTGTATGTCTTTTGAAGAAGAGGACTAATCTCTCTTTTGAACGTGTATCACTAACATAATTTGCATGACTCAGTAAAGAGGTTAATTGTCGGAAACCAGCCGACCAAGTCAAACCGGGTACCTGAATGGGGGAGCGGAGAAAAAAGAGAAGACAGACAGGGTGCAGGAGGGAGAACAGATCTCACAAACTGTCTCTCCGAGTTTATTTCTTATGCTTCTTTTTATACATAATCTGTTCCTTTGTGTATCCCAAGATAACATAATTAAAGTACATCCTGAAGATCAAGGTACAATTTTCGACACTCCCTTTGACACTCCCTTTCCTTTTTCTGTACTTAATCTTCTTCTTCCTGGAATTCCACAGAACCAGCCTTTTCCCTTTTTATATGCAAGCAGGCCTCTCGAGATAATCCATGCACTCTTTTGAATTTTGGGAGCTTTAGCTCCCTGCAGTTAATAAATATTATGATAATGGTCAAGATCATGTCAGATTCTGTTGCTGTATAATAGGCATGGGCTTTTAAGAATAATAATACATAGCATACCAAATTTTTTTTTCAAAAATCTCAATTCCTGAGGAGAGAAGTTAAAATGGCATAAATAGATGATAGAGACTTTGTTCATCTGCTCTTACTACCACACCAAAGTTGTGATGGAAATACGGAGCAAACAGCAAGCAGAGTCACCTGGGGTCTAAATGAACAAGCCCTACAACTAGAGAGAGAAATAAGAAATCACCCTGCAATAGGAGGAGGTAGGATGGGGCGAGGACCAGAAGCTTCCCGGTCCCAAACAGCTGAGTGGGACAGAGGCTGTGGCAGCTGCAGACGCCTCTTAAAGGGTCCACATCTGCAACAAGACTTTCAGTGATGGACTCACTTGCTCTGAGCACAAGCGACTGGTCGTCTGCTCTGGGGGCACCAGGGACTTACAGGGGGACATTGAATTGTCAGGGCAAGGGCTGGAGGCGAGGATTTCTCCTGAGCAGAAGTGTTGGCTGTATCCATTGTTCCTCTGTTGAGCCCTCCCCAATCCTAGTATGCGGACTCATTGCCACCATAGTTGAAATGTTATTGAACTAGATAACAGAGGTTGCTCCGTCCAGAGGATTCCCTGAAACTCCACCTCCCCCAACTTGTGACTCTACCTAAGCCACATCCAATTGTGTCCTTGGTGAGTTCTATGCAACTTACAGAGCAAGCTCCAAGAACCACACTGGTGACAGCTGACCTCAGTTTTTGATGTGGTTTCTTGAGACAGCTATAAGCACAGCATCTGTGGATTGCTTGCTGAAATTAACAGGTGGTCCCAGAGAGACACAGGTTGGGGATAAAATTGACCTGCTGCTGAAATCCTCTCAGGACTGTGCCTCTGGACACCTACTACACAAAGCCACGCTATTAAGACCAGAAGACTTAGGAGCTTTGCCTAGTACATAGAAACATACACAGAAAGGCAGCCAAAATGGGAAGACAAAGAAGCAGAAACCATATGAGAGAACAGAACAGAGATCCAGGAATAATGGAGTCAAGCACTCTAACAGATGCAGAGTTCAGAACAACTGGTTATAAAGATGCTCAGTGAACTAGGGGGAAGAATAGATGAAATCATTGAGAACTTTAACAAAGAGATAAAAAACATCAAAATGGAAATGGAAATTATAAAAGGGAACCAGTCAGAAATGAAGAATATATTATCCGAGATAAAGAGTATATTAGAGGGAATTAATTGAGTGGATGAAGAAAAGGATCAAATCACCAATATAGAGGAAGGAAAAGCCAAGGTCACCCAATCAGAATGGCAAGAATAAAGAAGCCAAGAATATAAGAATAATTTAAGGAGTCTTTGGGACAAAATTAAGTGTAAAACCATTTGTGTAATAGGGGTACCTGAAGGAGGAGAGAGAGAACAAGAAGTGGAAAAGCTATTTGAAGAAATAATGATGGAAAATTTCCCTAACCTAGTAAAGTAAATAGACATACAACCCCAGGAAGTGCAGAGAGTCCTAAGAAAGAAGGACCCAAAGAGGCCCACACCAAGACACATCATAATTAAAATGCCAAAGGTTAAATACAAAGAGAGAATCCTAAAAGCAGCAAGAGAAAAGCAGGTGGTTATCTACAAGGGTGCTCGTGTGAGACGGGTAGCTGATTTCTCAAAAGAAACTATGCAGGACAGAAGGGTTGGCACAGAATATTTGATGTGATAAAAACCCAGGATCTACAACCAAGAATACTTTATCCAGCAAAGCTATCATTTAAAGTCAAAGAACAGATAAAAAGTTTCCCAGACAAAAATAAGCTAAAGGAATT
>NW_011888826.1:729695-737886 GCF_000151845.1 Pteropus vampyrus | reverse complement strand
TACAGATTAAAAGGAAGAGGTTGGAAAAAGATACTGCCTTGATGGACCTAGAGGGTATTGCACTAAATGAAGTAAGTCAGATAGAGAAAGACAAATACCACGTTATTATACATATATGCAGAATCTAAAGAACAACAACGACAACAAAAAATAACAACAAAAATAGAAACAAACTCATAGACACAGAGAATATTTTGAGGCCAACTAGACAGGAGAGGGGTTGGGGTAATGGTGAAAAAGGGAGAAGGGACTAAGAAATACAAATGGATAGTTAAAAAATAGTTGTGGAGATATAAAGTGTAGCATCAGGAAAATAGTCAACAACGTTATTGTAAATATGTAAGGGGGAAGAGTGGTTCTAGATTTAGTGGGATGATCACTTGAGTTTTAATCACTGTTGTACAACTGAAACTAATATATTATTGGATGCCAACTATAATTGAAAAAATCTCGTTGAATTGTACAATGTAAATATGAACAACTAATTATCTATTATATTTCAATAAAGCTGTGGGAAAAAAGTTTTTAAAAAATTTCAATTCTTCTACTGAAGTAAGAGAATTTCATTTGGTTTACTATAATGTGCTGATGATAAATGTTGCTGTTGAGGAAAAACATTAAATTACAACTTATATCTTTCCTTATAGTCTGATTTTTATTTATATTTTTTACTAATAAATAATAATTTTTCTGATCACCAAGTTTCTTTCAGCACTAATGACCATTCATCAACAAATCCTAACAGTTCAACTCCAGTTCAAATTCCGAAAGCCAAAAATGCTATCCTTGTTACTTTGAATATGAATCTTATCTGACATATGTTGGGAGAGGCAATCTGCCTTGTGTCCTGAGTGTCCCTGCAGGTTCTTGCTGGGTATGTCAAGAATGCAAGGCCCTTTTTTCTGGAGCCATCTGGACTGTGTTTCAGGGAACAATTTCAGGGATAGGTAATGCCTTTCTCTAGCTAAAACAGCAGGTTCTTTGGAGCCTTCCCCAACTTCAGTGTTTCTCCTTTGTAATACGACTGCAGGCTTTCATCTGGGCTGTTCATCCCAGATGAGACTTGGAGAGCAAGGGAACTAATGCAAATCATCTTACTTGCTGTGCTATAATTAAGTCCTTTGTTTCTGACCCAGGAGTCTTGTGACTTCTGCCGGAATCCATCAAATAGTAACAGAAAACTCATGAGCTTAGTATGTAGGGTAAAATCAAATTCCAGACCCAACAACAACTAATATTTGAGTGACTGTCTTTGGCTCCTTAATACTAGGGATACAATTTTCAGGCTCCATAATAATAATGTCAATGTAAATAAAAGACTGGGCAATTTTTGAGTCTTTGGAAATTATGGTTCTCTAATATGAGAAATGCAAATTAAGATCTATTGTTATAAAGCCCATTTAATTTTAGAAGCTATTAAAATGATTGCATTTTATGCTATTATTACTTTTTGTTCTGTTTCATTACCCAGAAACAGTATTTATAGCTTAATCTTCCTGTTCATTTTCAACAGAAGAGCATTTATAAATTGCAATTGCAATCCTTCCTATCTAGGTTGCCACGCATGCTTCAGAAGTGGCTGAAGCCCTGCACTCTTCTTTATAAGCATTCATGACACAAACATATTTTGAGTGCCAATGTTTCAAAAAGCATTGAGCTGAGCACAGTGGGAAGCATGGAGATGTAGAAAGCAGGATCTGTGCAGTACATATTATCCACAAGTTCAATGTTTGAGTCTGAGAGGAGAGAGCCTAGAATCAAGGAGACTTGGAGGAGGCTCGAGCATGAGCTGCCAACTTGCTAAATTAGTGAAGATAGAAAGGGAGAATATAGTTGAAGCAAAGAGGACTTAGAAGACTTGAGCAGGTGCAGGGCTAAAGGCAAGAAAAAAGTAGCAGATGATGATTTGGAGGTTTAAGACTGGCTGCCTTGAATGCTGGTGATACCAGTCACCTTAGTAGAGAATTCTGAAAGAGAAATCGTCCTGGAGATTGTAAGAGAAGGAAATCATGTGTTCTGTTTAAGACATGAGCATCTAGGGAAGTGACAGAATGTATCTGAATGCCAAAGAAATTGGGAGGATATAATGTGAGCTCGGGAAGGGGTGAGGCAGGATGCAGTTGTATGAGTTGTGTGTACAGCTTGTACACACCTTGTTATTATTGCTAACTCCAAAAGAGCCAGCCAGCTCATCTTCCTTTCAATCCAGGGTACGTGGCTGAATCCATGGGCCACACCTGATTTAGGTTAAAATTGAAAATAAGCACCCTGTTGCTGCCCACCATGGCTCCTCTTGACCTTTAGTTCATGATCCTTATGGTGGTATCTGTTGCTAAGGACTCCAGTGCCCAAGAAAGGCCATGGAGGTGACCACCTGTTACTGTCACCCTGGGGTCTTGAGAAATTCCACTGCATTTATGTGTTTCTTCCTCAGAGAGCCAAATTTCCTGGAAAACGTTTATAACATTTAGATTATTTTTTTCTGTCAAAGAGCCATCATTCTTGTCAAACATTTGTATCAGTTTTTTACAGCTATGGCTCAAACAAGGGAAAGTGCTGAGAAGTGAGTTATTTTCATTTAAAATGCAGCCATTTAAATGGATACAATAACAGCAGGGTTATCTGCAAAAGAAATTCATATGTTTCAATGAGCTTTTTCTCAGCAGTTGTACAGTTTTTCAAGCTCAAGCCAAAATTACTGGGCCATGCTGCTTTCTATAGGACAGATCTGGGTGTGTCCTTGTCATGTTCCAGATGGATTCATTTACAAATGGAACAAATTTCCTTCAACTCTCCCTGTTGGCCCACCACCTCATACAGATACAGACATACATAGGCAGGGAGCTACTTTTCTGTACCGCAAAGAAGTTGTTCTGCTCCAGGTCACACCAGGTCGAATCGATTCATGTATGCCAACTACTTCAGCAGTTTTCATTTCAGAACTTGTCAAAATTATGTATTTTTTTAAAGTTTGGCTGAACCAAACCTGGTATAAACCACCGTGTTTTCTGATAGACTCTTCTCAAATCCATTAGCACCATGTTGGCATCATGTAGCTTGGTCTTACCTTCTGTAAATGTCAGTGTGTTTTTGGTTTTGTAATAGGCTTTGTAAACCAGTTGAGAAGATAAAACTAGTTTGTAAGAATTTTTAGATACTCAGTCACAGGCGCCATCACTGGGCCCTTTCAGAGATGCCTGTCCCTGGCTCAATCTCCAGTCTTCCTTACTCAGTCACTTCAAATCTCAAAGCCAACGAGAGTGCATTTCAAATCAAATCTGTTGCTCTCTTCTCCACCACCACACACCATAAACATGAGTTACACACTATGTCCTTGAATGTCTCCCTTAGACACTACAGCAATAGTAGTAATTTATTTCTACTAATAAAAACAATAGCCATTATTTGTGAGTATTAACTAAACACTGCACATTCTGAGGACTTGTAACTCCTTATCAAAGCCACAATAATGACAATTACCATGTATGGAATACCAACCTGATACAGATGTTCGACCTGTGGCATCTTTTTGAGCCCACAAAACAATTTTATGAGGTAGATATTGTCCTCCCTACATTACAGATTAAAAAACACCCTCAACAACACCAACAGAAAACCTCTACACCAGTTTCCTGTGGCCACACACTGAGTCAGTGGCCTACCTGAGATTCAGAGCACAGGTCCGTGTGGCTCCAGAGGCTTGACCCTCCCTCTGTTCCTGTAGTTTATGGTTTGGAGTTCTCTCTCTTGTTCTTAAGCCTCATACTTTTTCTTGTGCCCCTTCTTTCCATCCCTGAGCATGCTGGTGACTCCAGGAGTTTTGCCTTTCAGAGCACATGAGGGTCTGTCTCATGGTCAGGCCTCCATGAGGGGCCAGGCTGAATGGCATAGGTGAAATTGCTTCAAATATTACATATGTCTTCAATTTTAAAAGAGAAGATAGCCAATAGAGACTTTGAAATAGAATTATCTTTTGTACCTGTTTCTAATAATGTAACTATGAAAAGCAAGTATAAAACATTTAACCAACACAAATCTCTATTTCAAATTTAAATGCATCATTGGATTATATGGAACACTGAATAAAAACTCATAGTTGCTATTTATTTGCAGTCCCCTCACAAACATCCCCCTTCCCCTGCCCCCCAACACACACACACAGGTCAGTCTCACCCAGGCCCATCTTTGAGACACTGGGAGATGCCATTGCCTATCCATTGTCAGCCCTAGCAAAGAAAAGGCCCAAAGCAAGGAACAGAGCAGGACCCTTCTCACAATTTACCTGACTCTGGTGTGAGCAGGTGTTGCTACAATGGCTCCGGTTCTCAATGAAAATTCAGCAGGCCATATTTTCTTCTCCTAGTACAAGAGGTCAGGGACCTGGAGTAGGAGTGACCACCCCACGCAGGTCACTTGGGCTGAGATGCTCTCCCCTAAAGTCCTACGATGGCCACAGCAGGAAGGAAATTAGAATTGAGTTTGAGGGTCAGAGAGAGGAGTCCAGGGTCCCAGAAGGGTGGGATACCTGGCAGATATCGGGAGGTGTATGAGGAACAGGCTGGGAGCCCTGTATGGGGGCATGTAGCGCCACGGTCTGCCTCCTAGTGGCAGTGGGGACCACGTCCACCAGAATGAGAGTCTGGGTTCCTGGGACAGGGGTCCAGGTAGTAAGAACAAAATGCGGAAAGGACCATGGAGGATCCCAGCAACACACTTTGAAATTTGGCTGAGAAGTATTATACAGAAAAGGGACCAGAAACTAGCCTTGACTCTCATATTATTTTTTCTTTCTGTGTGAAAATATGTGCCAAATCTTGAGCTATTAATGTAAAGTTTCAGGACATACTATTGTTAGACCTTGAGCTGTTAAGAAAACAAACAATGTACGTGAGCCTCTTCCATGAGACTTAGAGCATATTCATAGCACAACCCCTGTTTGAAAAACTTTTTTGGGGAAGGGACATATTAAATTTTATGAGTGATTGCTTTTATGAACATGGCCTAACCAGTTAGGCCCAGAGGGATTGGCATGGTTAGTTTTATGTGTCAACTTGGCTAACCGGCAGCCCTTAACTATTCAAACCCTCAGCTGGGTGCTGCTAGAAGGTATTTTGCATGTGTAATTAAAATCCATAATCAGTTGAATATAGGTAAGGGAAATAATCCTAGGTAATCTATGTGGGTCTGATCTAATCAGTTGAAAGATCTGAACTGAGTCTTCCCTAAGGAAGAAGAAATTCCACCTGTGGTCTACAGCTTCACCTTGAGCCAAGAGTTCCAGCCTGCCTTTTTGATGGTTTACCCTATGTGTTTCAGACTAGCATGGTCAGTCTCAAAATTTTGTAAGCCAATTCCCTGCAAATCTCTTAATACATGTATCTCCTTCTGGTTCTGTTTCTCTGCCTGAATGAACACTGATGGTACCACAGGCACTAATGTGGGAAGAGGACAAGGAAACCCTTTCCTGTGGTCACAGCCAGTACAGCCTCCAGGGTCGGGGGGTGGGTGTTGGGGGATCAGAAATGAGGCATTGGAGATGTGTCAAAATAAAGTCCAGGGTAACAAAAATAGTGTTAGGTACAGGAGGGCCCTATCCCAACCTCCACCCCGTAGTGTGGAACCGGACTCCTCCCTTACCTTTGGGGGGGAACCGGACTTTGCATCCAGATTAGCAACGCTACATGCTCACCTCTCACTTCACTGGGCTCTCTTACCTTCCCCGCCAATTTACCTGCCTGAAATGGTCCCACCGAAAAAGCCCGCCTCAAGCCCCATACAAGTTTCAAGTCCCCTCACATTCAAGGCTGATGCCATCTTCGGCTCAGCAAGGCTACTCTGCTAAAATAAACCTTGCTTAACCCCTTTGGCCTGTGAGTTCTTCCTTCTGTGAACCTAACAAATAAGAAGTCCAAAATGAAGAAAAAGCACGAGGGTCTAAGCATGGGCTACCTAGAATCAAAACAAGAGAGAGCTCACAGAGCAAGAAAAGCTGAGATCAGGAGTAGACGGACGTTGGTTTAAATCATTCCAGAGGGTTGGGACTAGGGTTAGTAAATAAGGCACAAGCCTCCGGTGAAAAACTTAAGGGGGTACCAAAAACCTCAGTCATCAAGGTAAATAATACTTTAATAAAATATTTTAAAATCAAAATTAATGAAAAATCCATGATAAACAAAATAGTAAAAATTTAAATAAAAACAGAATCACAAATCCAAATCCCTTCCATGACTAACTTACATACACCGGTCTAGTAGTCTTTAAAGTTGTGTCTTTCTCGTTTGATGGGACCGATTGTCAGTCTCATAGGACCTCAGGGAAGTTATATGTGGCCATACTCAAGTTTGTGATTCAAAGACAGGAGAGTAGGTACCAGAAGTAAGTTGTGACCTAGAAAAACTGCCAAAGTTATGGTCAAAAAGCACATTCAAACTGAGGTCATAATCAACTAGCTAGATGCGCAATGGGCCAAGACATGGAGCTGGGTGTGGAAAAGAGGTAAGGAACCTGGAGAGAAAAACGGCACAGCAAAGAATGAGGCTGGGGCACCATGACACGGAAACTTAAAGAGCACATCATGAAAAGCCTCCACTTATAACACCTTATAGGAGAGCATTTCTGAAATTACTTAGAAGCAATAATATACCATTTGACTGTGACTTGTTTGAAAATTACTTGAGTCCAAATCAAAGCAAGTTAGAATGCTCAAAAGCAACTGCAGAATTAAGGAGAGTTATTAGCATTTTGCATTTTTTTCTTCTTTTTTCTTTTCATTTCATAAAGATGAAAACATTAATGTTTAATATCTGTATCTCAACACTTTGTTATTGTGATGTATTAAGAACCAGCCAATATAAAATGTGGTATAAATGAAAAGAAAGAGCTGATTAGGGGGAGATGTTGAGTATACATACCACATATACATACACACACGTATACACACATGTATGCATGCACACATACATACACTCATACATACACATGCACCCCATTACTAGATCTGAAAAAGATTTCTGTTATACTAATTCAAAGTTAGTACAGGAATAATACCCTTTATAATGCACAAAACATTCTAATGGGGTAAAAGCTATGACTTCCTTTATGCTCGTTTATTATTGTTAATTTATTTTATTGCTAAAAAAATGGAACAAATGTAATATATAAACATTTGAATGTTGTTTAATATCAATTACATTCATATTGGATATTAAAATCCTCACAAATGAAAGCCCATTTCATCTATAAGGGCTGGACAAGTTTTGCTCTAAATGTATTATTTCCTTCAGAAAGTGTTTCATGTAACTTAAATATGTGAATTTCTTTTTTCCTAGAAATTCATGCCTGCGCAATATTATTTATTGTTAAAACCAAGTATTCCGTAAGATTTCTGAGTACCAGTAGCTATGTAATATATAGATATTTGATCTAAAACAATCAATTCCATGCAATTACTATTATTGTTAGACAGCCATTAGAAATAATGAACCAAATAGTTACTCTGATTGATATGGAAGCCACAGTTGCAAGTCCTGAGAGGCCAGGCAGTGGCCAGCTCACTGAGAAGCCATGTGGTGGACACAAAAGAGACTCTGTCCTTTACTGAGTTTCTGATTTTGCTCACCTTAACTTCTCTGAGCCCATTTACTACACGGGGAGAGTTAAAACTGTTTCCCTTGGTTATTATAATGATGATATAAGATAAAATGTGAACACAGTGCCACTGCGTAAGATCTGGTACTTGTAATAAATATCCTTCCCTGCTTTTTGCTGATGGAAGAGAGTAGGAAGGAAAAGCATTTCCCTCATTTCTGGTGAGGACTGAACAAGGACTAAGACATGCCTGCCCTGCATTTCTAACTTGAAAAGCTGTATTTCTGGCAAGTTGGTCTTGATGCTCAGGGCAGAAGCTGTCTGATCTCATGAAGAAAGGCTCACTCACACGACATTCAAAAAACCCTAAAGCCTCATTGCCCAGCATGCACCGTACTCTCACTGGCTTATCTGCACGAAATCACAGAACCACACCAAGTATCAGGTTCCTTTGAGATGGAAGCAAACACAACCGTGGACTTCCAACAGCCTAGATATTTCCAAGGACATAAAACATGCCCCTCGTACCTAACAATATTTTCTGGTAATGTTTTGATCATTAATTAATACTGTTTAAATATTAGCACTATTTTAATGAATGTCA
>NW_011888826.1:716280-729645 GCF_000151845.1 Pteropus vampyrus | reverse complement strand
TTTGAAAATTACTTGAGTCCAAATCAAAGCAAGTTAGAATGCTCAAAAGCAACTGCAGAATTAAGGAGAGTTATTAGCATTTTGCATTTTTTTCTTCTTTTTTCTTTTCATTTCATAAAGATGAAAACATTAATGTTTAATATCTGTATCTCAACACTTTGTTATTGTGATGTATTAAGAACCAGCCAATATAAAATGTGGTATAAATGAAAAGAAAGAGCTGATTAGGGGGAGATGTTGAGTATACATACCACATATACATACACACACGTATACACACATGTATGCATGCACACATACATACACTCATACATACACATGCACCCCATTACTAGATCTGAAAAAGATTTCTGTTATACTAATTCAAAGTTAGTACAGGAATAATACCCTTTATAATGCACAAAACATTCTAATGGGGTAAAAGCTATGACTTCCTTTATGCTCGTTTATTATTGTTAATTTATTTTATTGCTAAAAAAATGGAACAAATGTAATATATAAACATTTGAATGTTGTTTAATATCAATTACATTCATATTGGATATTAAAATCCTCACAAATGAAAGCCCATTTCATCTATAAGGGCTGGACAAGTTTTGCTCTAAATGTATTATTTCCTTCAGAAAGTGTTTCATGTAACTTAAATATGTGAATTTCTTTTTTCCTAGAAATTCATGCCTGCGCAATATTATTTATTGTTAAAACCAAGTATTCCGTAAGATTTCTGAGTACCAGTAGCTATGTAATATATAGATATTTGATCTAAAACAATCAATTCCATGCAATTACTATTATTGTTAGACAGCCATTAGAAATAATGAACCAAATAGTTACTCTGATTGATATGGAAGCCACAGTTGCAAGTCCTGAGAGGCCAGGCAGTGGCCAGCTCACTGAGAAGCCATGTGGTGGACACAAAAGAGACTCTGTCCTTTACTGAGTTTCTGATTTTGCTCACCTTAACTTCTCTGAGCCCATTTACTACACGGGGAGAGTTAAAACTGTTTCCCTTGGTTATTATAATGATGATATAAGATAAAATGTGAACACAGTGCCACTGCGTAAGATCTGGTACTTGTAATAAATATCCTTCCCTGCTTTTTGCTGATGGAAGAGAGTAGGAAGGAAAAGCATTTCCCTCATTTCTGGTGAGGACTGAACAAGGACTAAGACATGCCTGCCCTGCATTTCTAACTTGAAAAGCTGTATTTCTGGCAAGTTGGTCTTGATGCTCAGGGCAGAAGCTGTCTGATCTCATGAAGAAAGGCTCACTCACACGACATTCAAAAAACCCTAAAGCCTCATTGCCCAGCATGCACCGTACTCTCACTGACTTATCTGCACGAAATCACAGAACCACACCAAGTATCAGGTTCCTTTGAGATGGAAGCAAACACAACCGTGGACTTCCAACAGCCTAGATATTTCCAAGGACATAAAACATGCCCCTCGTACCTAACAATATTTTCTGGTAATGTTTTGATCATTAATTAATACTGTTTAAATATTAGCACTATTTTAATGAATGTCATACCCATTTGATTGAATCATGCAAATAAATGTGAATCAAGAAGATAGGGTCAGACCCATGCTAAATAAACTTTCTGAGAGGTCATATCTGTAAAAAATTTGGACTGAAATAAAGACAATAATTTTTATATAATAATATAATAAGCATTCGCTAATACGTATTTGTGAACATTACGATGTTCTTTTTTCCTAGAAAATCTAAGACTGATTTTTAAAGTAAACTAGTTTACTTATTATTCTTTGAGTACAGAGCTTTGACTTGAGTTTTTTCCCAGCTCTTTCTCATTATTACTGAGTGTAATTAAATTTTCTCTAAAGTGCTAAAGCAGCTAACAAAGTCGACAAGTGTTGACAAGTCTGTTTAATCAATTCTGATATAGGATGACATATGCAGTACTCAAAAAACAATTACTGAATTAATTGATTCACGCAGTAAGGAGTTAGGTAAGAGAAGACACTAAGCGGGGAAGAAAATTCAAGGCTTTGCAGAGATTAGTGATTTGAGTCTTTTTTGTATGACCCAAAGAAATCTGTTCGCGTCCCTAAATCTCAACTCCCTCATCTGTAAAAAAGGAATTCTGTTATTAAATCTACATGTTGCCATAAGGATTAAACTTTATTACATGTCTAAAAAACAGCATAGCACTGTAATAAATGCCAGACTCCTGTTTCTGTAGGCAGACAGTAGCTTCCCCTCACCCATGGTTTCATTTTTCAGGTTTCAGTTACCCACAGTTTCAGTCAGAAAATATTAAACAAAAAATTCCAGAAATAAACAATTTATATGTTTTAAATTGTGTGCCATTTTGAGTAGTATGAGGAAATTCTGTGCTCTCCAGCTCTGTCCTGCTCAGGACATGTCCTGCTTTGTTCCTCATGTCTATGCTGTATATGCTAACACTCTCCTCCCTTAGTCACTTAGTAGCTGTCTTGTAAGTTATAAAGAGCTTCCTTTAAGTGAAAAAGTGCAAGTTCTCAATAAGAAAAGAGAAAAAAAATTATTTCCGAGGTTGCTAAAATCTCCAGTAAGAACAAAATTTCTATCCATGAAATTGCCTAATTATAAATTAAACTTTATCATAGGTGTGTATGTCTAGGAAAAAAATAATATATATAATGGTGTGGTACCATCCGTGGCTTCAGGCACCCACTGGGGGTCTTAGAATGCATCCCCCGAGGATCTATTGGGGGACTACTGTACAGCAAAACAGCACAGAGTCAAATCTAGTGAGTTTTAATTCCAATACTATTTGAGAAGGAGAATAAGAGAGGGACATATTATGGCTGTACACTGGATTTTCCTTCATCATAGCATTAGTCAACACTTTTCTAATTACAAAAGACTAATGTCCAACTAAGCTAGTTAGGCAAAAGGGGGGTTTCCTGGAATATTCAAAAACCTTAAGAAAGGCAAATACAGACCAGCCTTGTGGCAACTGGAATCAAGAATTATATTGTTGCTAGGGGTCTTCATCCAGCTGTGATTTGTTTTTTGCATGTTAAATTTGTTCTGTCTTCCACATGGCCAGAGTTACAAATACGGAAAGGAGAAAGAACAGAATGAACCCTAGGGTGTTAGATTGAAAGGAAATGGAAGTATCATATCAGTATGACTGGCTTTGTAATAGCTATTTAAATATAGAAGTTGTGTGTGTGTGTATATGTGTATATAAGAATGTAGTGAGTATATGAGTGTATATCTGGGTGAGTATGTCTGTCACATGTGAGCGTGTGTCTATATGTACACGTGTGAGTGTGTGTGTGTGTGTTTTCTTTATCCACCAAAACGGCCTAGAAGTAATGACATTACAGTAGCAATGAGCACACCTAGCACCCAGATCTTGATTTGTAATACATTGTCCAAAAAAAGGAAGTGAAAGATTCTTGGAGACAACTGATTCTCAAAGTGCATCTCATCGCTTCTCTTGGATTTTATTGGTTTGAAGCAAGTCAATGAGTCCAGCTCTCACTGAAGTAGAGAGGATTACACCAGGGCCTGAATACCACTGGGGGACATCACAGAAGATGCGTACCACAGGCAGCTGCCACTAGTGGGGAGAGAGCCTGTGAAGTGAAAAAGAGACAAAGAGCTTCTGGGATGTTGGTAATGTCATATTTTATCTCACACACACACACACACACACACACACACACACACACACACACAAATTGCTCTTCAGTATGTGTGTTATAATTCACAAAAAAAATTAAAAAGTATAAAATCACATATGTACAGAAAAATCAGAATGAAAGCCAAATTACTGATTAAAATAATAAAAAATGTTTCAAATATCTTCATACCTAAAAACAGTCTTTAATAAATTAAAAAGGAAATTTGGCAATATAACACAATGATGAGACCACTAATTCTTTAATCTATTTAGATTTTATAGAAATAAATTACAAAAAAAAATTAAAATAACAGTAGAAAAATAGGCAAGGCTATAAGTAGCTCTTAGGAGAAAGTATACTCCAAACCAAAAAAACATAAAAATGTTCAACCTTACTATGAAAGAATGAAATTACAACAGAAACAAAACATTTTTGCCTCTTAAATTAGTAAAGATGTTTTGAAAGTCAGTTCCCAGTAGTGGGAAGTGTCTGAGATGAAATCAGCATTCTTATATACTCTATTAGGGCTGTGTCTGTCAACTGAACTATAAATATATCCGATTTTTTCAGATTCAAATTGTATGACCTTATTTTAGAACACTACTTATTTTTAAATTTAAGTAATTAATCATGTTAAATAAAATTTAAAAATCAATATTCTATAATCCTATCATCATCACAACTCAACTAATATCATTCTGGTTCATGTCCTTGCAAAATTTTCTGAAATGGGTGTTTGTACATAACTGTAATTTCAGTGTACTTAGTTGTGATTTTTAGTTAATGTTATATAAAGCAATTTATTTCCATGTTGCCATATATTTTATTGCCACAAAATGTTCCTCAGAATAAAAATAACATGGTTAATTTAATTATTGTTCCATTTTCACATGTGTTTCTAAATGTGTTATTCTTTCCCAATAATGTTGCATAAACATCCTCCTAGATAGCTTTTTTTCTCATATTAGATGATTTCTTCAATAGAATACTTGAAAATGATATATAGTTAGAAATGCTTTCTTAACTCTATATTGCCAAATTAATTGTCATTCATTCGCATGAATTTATAAAGTCAATAAAGAAGGATGAGAATCAATTTAACTCTATTTTGACAACAATGGGTATTACCTAATTTGCTTTTTTGTTGTTTGTTTGTTTGCTTTTTAATTTAAGAATGTAAAAGAGTTTTTTGTGTTTTTTTTTTTTACCAGTTTTCTGACAAAGAAACTTTAATAGAGGCAAAACTGAGTTAGCCATGCTACTCACAGTTAACATTCCAGGACCAGCTTCAAATTGTCTGTCACAAGAACAATTAGAAACAATATACTGAGGTGGATATGAATCACTGTCTGATAAAATCATACGGTTCAAAAGATTTGTTCTGATTTATTAAATGTGATAATGCATGGGCTTTGAAAGAAAGGAGAAAACTGTCTTAGAAAGCCATTTCACTTTCTGAGAATGAGAGAACTATTAAGAACTTTTAAGGAAGGAAGAAAATTAAAAATAAACTGGTGATACAAAAATCAAATCAACCAGAAACTACGGTTTTGAATATATATCTCTAAGATTGAAGTTGAGTAGGATTCCCGAAGATACTTATATCTGAATTGAGATAAATAATCCTTAATCACGTTAATGACAACTATGTGTTAATGTCTTTTACATAAGTAAAGGGAAGGAAAGCCCACAGACAATTTCATGTGCAAGAGGTTTCATTGCTCAGAATGAACCGTTAACATAAATGAATCAGAGCAAGAATGGGAAGGCTTTTAGCTAACATTTTAATATTATGATCAACTGAGAAGTTACCCAGCAATTCTCAAATTTCTAATTTACGATGGCCTCTAACATGCTACTGGGCTCCTCACTGATGTTCGGCTCCACTTTTCACCTCCATACACTGAACCTTGGACCACTCCCCAAATTGGGTACCACACTGTGCTTGCTCACCATTGTTCACATCATGGCATACATAGAAAATTAAGTCCTCTGGGCAGATTCAATGACAAACATGAAGTTCTGCAAGAAAAAAAGTATTGTCATTTTTTTTTTTACATTACCTAATGGTAAGAAAAATAATAAAATCTGTTCCATTTCTT
Organism: Pteropus vampyrus; assembly: GCF_000151845.1. Lineage (NCBI taxonomy): Eukaryota > Metazoa > Chordata > Mammalia > Chiroptera > Pteropodidae > Pteropus > Pteropus vampyrus. The sequence continues at coordinate 723,901 of NW_011888826.1, read as the reverse complement.
AATTAAAAATAATTTCTTAATTAAAATTGATTTTACCAACAGATTTTTACTTGAAATAACCACATACAAACTCTAATCAAGAGCTTTTGACAATGAGCTCTTTAAACACTTCATAGTCATCATCGATGACAAACTTTCACAAGTCAGTGATAAAAAATACAAATATTTTTCAACCTTTCAATAACATAACAGTTGAAATTATTTTTAAAGAATCTAATACTTCTATATTTTCTTTTATCAATAAATGCAATGTAAACATTTCTTATGATAAGGCTAATGAGTCTTGAATCCAATAAAATGATTTATACCAAGTATTCCAAAATAATAATAAAGCCTAATTTGAATAAATCTGCTGATTGTAAGAGTACATCTTTGTAAATAGTTTGGATGTCACTAAAAGGGCTATATGGCTATAAATGAACAAAAATACCTCTCTCTACTTATAACCACATCTCCATGAAGACCTTGGCCTAGAGTTGTACCCACCAGAAGCCCACACCAGGCTTCTATCTCTCACCCCTGACTGGTCATACCTTGTGCTACTCACCATGTTCAAGGTACACCCTCATCTGCATTTGCACTCTACAGCTGGCTGCAGAGATCCACATCCAGGTGTTAGAGCTCTTCGTTGGCCACACTCAGCATGTCATGGTAAACAATGAGCTTCAGATATTGTTCATTGTGTCACCACCCAGTGACAGAGCAGCTTATCATCAGACTCTGTTCTCTTCAGATTACCCTCCAAAATGAGACACAGCAGGAGATTACCAAGCTAAGAATTCTCATCATCTTGGTGGTTAGGAGACAAATTTCTCAAGAAAAATCTAAATTCAATTCATAGAACTGTGGTTGGGAAGGTCTGGAGATATAGAAAGAGTTACAGACTTTGTGCTCAAACAGGGAAATCCACTGCCAGCTCTGCCAGGTATTTATTAGGTGTGAGGCTTTAGAGAAGCTACCTAACCTCCCTGAATCCATTTTGTTCTCTGTGTAATGAAAAAGAATGGGATATAGAGGAAGACTAGAAAGAGAGATTAGAGAGAAGATAGAGAGAGTAGGAAAGAATATGTTAAAAAATTAAAATCTGGTTTGTTTAGGTTTCCAGCATGTAATTAAAAATGGATAGTATATCTAATCAGAGATCCATTCTGAGATTTACTTATTTAACAAATATATATTGGGTATCTGGCATTTTTGTAGGTTTAGGGGATACAGTAATGAATAAATAGAAAAAAAAAATTCTGCCCTTATGGGAATGTAAGACTATAACCTGAAAAATAAATACATAAATTATAAACTACAGTGTAAATATGGAGGACATTAACAAATAAAAAAGGGATAGAGTCCAGGATAAGGAAAGGTCACTACAAATTTAAAGAAGGGGATTGAGGAAGGCCATTCAGGTAAACAAACACTGAAAGGAAGTCATGGGACAAACCAAGTAGACACTTTGAGAAAGAGGATTCCATGAAGATAGAACCACAGAGGCCTTGTGAAGGGAGCATGCCTGCACGTGAGGCAAGGAAGGGGCAACAGTAGGAAGTCAAGTCACAGATAATAGTGCCTTGAAGGCCTTTGTGAGAATTTAGGAGTTTTTAATCTATGAGATTAGATGAGAGTATCAAGGTAGTAGGTATAGAGAGAAAGGAAAAGAGAACCAAATACTGAACCCTAGGCCATTTTAATATTAAAGAGTAGTGGTAAAAAAGAGGAACAAGCAAATGAGACTGAGAAGGAGCAAGAAGTAGAACCAGAAGAATTACATCCTGGAAATAATTTTTTTTTTTTAATATTTTAATAAACAGCAGTGTGGGTGCCAGGCCTGGCTGGCCCAAGGTCTGGCTGTGATCCAAGGCCTGGTTGATCCAAGGCCTGACCGGCCCAAGGTTTGTCTGTGATCCAGGCCCTCTGCTAGGGATAGGACCCCAGATTTAGAAAATATGTAAACATACTTCAGCTTATTGTATCACGCATATGTGGCTGAAGGCCACTATTGTAGTCTGTTATGTGAGGAGCCATGTGGTCCCCTGGAGAGCATAAGGGGAGCACGAGAAAGGGGAGCAGAAGAAGTGAATGCAATACCACACAACCCCGCAATAGACTGCACTTCCCAACAGAAGTGCGCTCTGTGCAATAAAGTTGGTGCCTGCCATTTCATCCTTGTGTCTGCCTCTTGTGCATTGTTCCAACTGGTGTCTCACCATTAAACCTTCCCTTCTCGATCAGCAACACCCCTGACACTTGGTGTAGCCGACATGATCTGCTTGGCCCTGACAAGGAGTGATCCTTGAAATTCTGCTAATAGAGCAAGTAAAATGAGGTTTGAGAATATACCATTGCACTTAGAATCGTGGAGATCATTTTTTATGTGAAAAAGAGCAATTTAAAGTGAGTTCAAGAAATGGTGACTTACGAGTTGAATACAATTCATATAGACAGCCCTTATTAAGAGAGCAAAATGAGTCAAAGAAATGGGCAACAAAGTGAAATATGTAAAATTAGGATTTGGTGAAGATAGTTTCTTAGTTATGACTCAGGTGTAGGCATGGGAACAAATAGAGAGGAAAGTAAAATCCTGGAGTTCAAGAATAAAGAGGCCATAGTATTAGAAGTATTTTATTTCTAAGATTGCTACACACGTGGATATCCAACTCAGGAAAAGAGGTGGATGGGAAGGAAGAACCCTTTCATAACAATTCTCAGGAAACATGTTCCAGGGCACAGAAGGAACAAACAAGATTATGACTATATTAATGAATCCTTCCCAGTCAATCCTATTTGAGCTCCTGGTTACACAATTGTCTTAATTAACTCTGAGCATTAGGAATTTCAGAATTATGTTTCACTGAAAATTCCAGTGCTATGAAAAACTAGAAACAGGAGCAGAAAAGTCAGAGTCAAATTCATAAATGTAGTTTTTGCATTACACCTTTGTGGACTGATTCTTAAAGCAAATATTCTGATTATACTAAAGATACAGAGAGCAATATGGTGAGACGGGACGGCAGCATGAAATGACAGGAGGTGAGAGCAAACAGTGAAGAGCAAATCGATGTTAAGGATGTTAAGGAGGGAGTGCTGACAAGACAGTGATTGACTAGATGTATGTGAAGAGGGAGGACAGGGAGGTCAAGAACAAGCAGATTACATATGATGAAATAAAGAAACACAATCAATCGTAGAGAGTTTCAAATGTAGTAAAGGCTCATAATGTCAACGTTATTTATCTTCTTTGAAGCAATATCTTTATACCTAAGAAGGCAACTTTGACTTACTGGGCTTTTCAAGTTAATGAATTCAGGTTAATCCTGGCCAGGTGTCTGTTTCTGATATGTTTGGATTCTGGGAAAATTTATTTAACCTCATTATAATTTAAAGCTTGTTGCTAGCTAACTAGATCCAAGGTCTTTCTGATCCCTAGATGAAGATCTGCATGCCAAAAAGTAGGAAATCTATTTTGAAGGTTTGAAAGAGTTGATTAGTTCTCATAAGAACTTTAATCATCTTTCATTTATGGAAGTTATCTCTACGTGAACAAAATTAGATATTTTACCACAGAAGCTGAATGTTCACTTGCCTGGTCCTCTTAGTCATCTTTTTAAGAACATGAAGAAATAGTACAGGTACCTCCCACTGAATGACCCAAACTCTGTTACATGAGGCAAAACAAGTTAGAAGTTTAAAGCAGCACCAAGTGGGCTAAAAATATAAATATCTTTTCCTGCACCATCTTGTTGAATAAATGAGAGGTCAAAGAGAGAGAAGACATGCTGGAGTTCTAGGGTACTGAGGGAGAGAGCAGTCCCAGGAGGGCAGGCATGGTGATAGGCTCAGGACCACTCAGTTTAGCCTTGGGATTCTGGTCTAAAGGACACGAGGAAGGAATAGGATAACCGACAATAGAAACAGTGCCTAAAGGACACATGAAAGACATCCTATTTATAAAGTTAGCCTTGCTTTAGGTTTTATGGAGTACTGATTTCTGTTTAGCATTTTATGAATGAACTCGTGGGCTATACATATGTTTTTCTAATGGCATAACACAGCTATCGAATATAATGCTAAATACTTCTTGTGCATTTATTTGACAAAGAATAAATGCCTCGAAAAAATAGTGTGTCTATAATGACTGTAGAGAAGTGTTAAGTACCAATAATTATATTCAACACATCAAACAAGAATGCTTTGGAAGAAGTCATTAAAATGAGACCATTAATTAAAATATACTTCATAAATTTTGTTTGAGCAAAATGTACTTGCGATGTGGTACATTTGGTGCAGTAAATAAAATCAAAGAGTATGCCCTGAGAACAGAAAATGTTTCTCATAAAATCCTGATGGTGCGTTCAGTAACTCCCTTTCTTCTGATTTTATTTTTCTGTTTAAAATCCAATCTATGACACATTTGAAGTTCTCTCCCACCCAACAGCAACATGTAGAAAGTAATAAACTACACACATCCTGGAGGGACATACCGAGTGAAGATATTCTGGTTTCCAAACTTCTCAGTTGACAAGATCTAAGACAGTCACCAATTCCAAAAGCCTGGCATACTGCCAGGGAAGAGTGGGTGAAATATGTTGATAATAAATACAAGAATATTGGAATTGAGTCACACGATTGTTTCTTGGTTTAAACAAAAACAAACAATTCAAAAATCAGGCTTGAGGGAAAATTACTTCTACCCTGGGCATCTAAAAGCATGGATGGCAGCTCAGCCATCCTATTATAATTGTTCAGCTAAATCTTGTTTATTGACAGTGATACATTGAGCTTTTTAATTCAGCAATGTTCTCACCTGAAAGCTCAAAAACTAATCATTTTAATGCTATTCCCAATAGCTTTAGCTATTGTCAGAAGTGTTTTCCTCTTCCAATGGAAACCTGAAAATACACAAACAACCCTAATAATTGAAGATCTTCACTTCATCTTTAAGTGCTACTATGAAAAAACAATTTTAAAAATATATTTCAATTTTTAAAATATATTTGCAAAGAAACTCATCTACTTAATAAGTGAAGTTAATTTTCTTCCCCTTAAATGTCTTGTTGAAAGTTAGTGGATTCTGAGCTCAATACTCAACTTTTGTTAGGATGTTCCCATGCTTCTCTCCAATGAGTCAAATAATGCATAACTAAGGTAAGGGACATTTGCCGTTGGCATTATGTTGAACAGAAGGATGGAAGGAGGTTGTCATGCCATTTCCATAGTGTTTGTGCTGCCAGAAAATAGGACTTCCTTAATGGCCTTCATACAGCACTGTTATTCTTTTGAAAATGTTACTGGTTGGAAGATTCACTGGTTGGAAGAATCAAAGGCAGGCCCATAAGGAGCTCATCAGCTTGTATAGGAAAAAACACTGAATAGACAGTAAGAGTGTAATAGTGCCTCAGCATATACAAAGAAAAGGAGTTTACCCGCTCAGCTTTGAAAGGTTTTGAGAGCGTCCCAGCATCCACCAGTCACAAGTTGAATCCTGAAAGAGAAAGATAAAGGGCCAAGTAGGTATGGAAGAAAGAAAGGGAGAAGATGAGAAATGGAAAGGATATTCTAGGTAGTGAATGTTACATGTCGAAATGTATGGAGCTTCAGCAAATACCCCAGCATTCAGCAAAGTTTCTCCGGGAGTGGTCTATCAGCTATCTCAATGTAAATCATCCAACTTGCTTGTTGAAATGCATTTTTTGAGCCCTGAAGCTGACCTACTACATCAGAATCTGAAGCCCAGGATTTTCTATTTAAGAAACATTCTAGAAGATTTTTATGTACGCTAGATTTTATATTCTCTAGCATGGCATAAGTGTGAAGAGAGAGTAAGTGGCAAAAGACGATTCTGGAGAAATGAGCAGGGTTGGACCATGAAGTCCTTGAACACTAAATATTTGGGACGTGGGACTTTCCTGAGTACAATAGAGACACCATAGCCAAGATCTACATAAGAGCATGAAAAGAAAAGAATTCTACTTTAGAAAAATCATACTAGTTCAATAGAACAAGACTGAGGCAGAGAGTCATCCAGGGGACAGGAGAGCTGAAGAGAAATAGTGAGAAACTAAAACTGGGAATTCATTAATTGAGATATGGTTGTGGAGGGAAGGAAACATGGTTTTGAAAACAGGGGGACATCAATAATGTTCTCTCTCCAGAGTTCTGCCTTGAGTATTACATATAGAGCACAGATGACAAGGCATGGTGAAGAAAGTGAGCTCAATTTTGAATAGGCTGAGTTGGAAGTGTCTGTAGAACGCAGATTTAGAAGTTACATTTGAGATGGAAAATCTAAAAAGGGTTATAGACTTAAGAGTCATCAATACAACTGGTAATAGAAACTGTGGGATAATGAAAGCTTATGGTATCATTTTTCTTCATAAAATGGGAAATTAAGTTACTTCCCAATATTTAGTAAAAAAAAAAAAAAGGAGGTGTCAGAGAATGCAAGAATTATAAAATAGCTACCATGAAGCTCATGAGAGAGAACACTGAAAGAAAAAAGCATTAAAGTCTCAGCAAATACAGAAGAACTACAATTATAGTGGCTCCAATCTTGCCAGCTGTCTTTCTCTTGCAACACTTGCCCACCTAGGGGCAAGGGTAGAAAAAGAAGGCAGCTGCGGTGCTAGGGGCTCCCCTTTACAAAGAAGCAGAGGGACCGAAGTCCCCTTCTGGTCCTGGTGGCCTCCTCCCACCAGCTATGCTCCTAAAACTCAGATCCAGGAACAAAAACCTGTCATGTTTTTCTTCAACTTAGTTCTGCCTTGCTACATGCCTGTTAGTTTCTGCCACACATACAACACACACACACACGTATGTGCCTGTGCATGCTCTCTAAACACTTTCTTGCAAATATAAGCACTATTCTCTGACTACTCACCAGGCCTTCTTAGAGAGCAAAGAATGTTGAAATTTCTTTCTGTTTTATGGTTATATTTACCTATAGCCAAAGAGCTAGTATGATGATTAAGAAGAATAATTATTTTAGGTTATATTCTGAGTTAGTAATTATTACTTACTTCCATCCCTGACATTTTCAAGCATCACTTCTTCCATTCATTCCCTTTTTCGATTTTCCATAATTTATTCTTCTCCATATATTCCATAATTTCCTGTTTGTTCCATAGAGCAACCTATATCTAAATCGAGTAACAAATGTCCTCCTTGCTCTGCTTTGAGTGCTGAGCTGGAACAGTGAGGAATGTTCCTTGGCCAAACATAAAGAGCCCTTTTCCCAGAGATTGGGAGTCAAGGAGAAGCAAACTCAACCTTCCTAGATTCAGAGCTTCCATGTACACTCAGATTCCAGTTTTACTGATTCATTGATTGTAAGGAGCTAAGGCTCCCAAAATTCAAAGGAGTGCATGGATTATCTTGGGAGGCCTGCTTGCATATAAAAGGGAAGAGGCTGGTTCTGAGGAATTCCAGGAAGAAGAAGATTAAGAATAGAAACATGGAGTGTGGAAGGGAGTGCAAAGGGAGTGTCAAAGGGAGTTTTGATTGTACCTTGATCTTCAAGATGTTACTTTAATTATGTTATCTTAGGATACACAAAGGAACAGATTATGTATAAAAAGGAGCATAAGAAATAAACTCGGAGAGACAGTTGTGAGATCTGTTCTCCCTCCTG
>NW_011888826.1:713761-714966 GCF_000151845.1 Pteropus vampyrus | reverse complement strand
CAGTTGTGAGATCTGTTCTCCCTCCTGCACCCTGTCTGTCTTCTCTTTTTTCTCAGTCCCCGCTCCCCCATTCAGGTACCCGGTTTGACTTGGTCGGCTGGTTTCCGACAAGTGGCGCCCAAACAGGGACCTGAAAACGGGGGAAAAAGCAAGGACCCACCGCAAGACGAGTGCACTCGAGATTGGCCAAAGAATCCGTGGGCGGTGAAGGTGAGTACGCAGGAGTTTTTGTAATATAGAAACTGAAAGGGAAGATATAATGGGCCAAGGAAATAGTCGACTGCTATTTGTACATATGCTTAAGAATATGCTTAGAGTTAGAGGAGCTAAAGTAGGTCAGCAACAGTTAATGATGTTTTTGCAATTTATAGAAGAAGTTTGTCCCTGGTTTCCTGAGGAAGGGACAATTGATTTAGAGACATGGTTAAGAGTGGGTCAAAAGTTACAGGATTACTATGATGCCCACAGACCTACTAAGGTTCCGGTAGATACTTTTGGGCTTTGGACTTTGATTAGAAATTCTTTAGACCCTAGGCATGAAAGAGATCAGATTAAAGAACAAATGTCACCTGAACTTAAAACAAAAATTGTTCATGAGTATGACGAATCTGAGGCTGCTGGGGTTGTGCCTTCTGCCCCTCCGATGCCTCCCCCTCCTTTCGACTCCATTTTTACTGATGATGAGGAGGCCGCTAGATATCATTCGCCTGATGAAGATTCAGCTCCACTTGTAGCTATTGGAGGCGTTGCCCAACCCGCAGTACCAGATAACATTCATAAAGAAATTGATCAGCTTAAGCACCAACTTAAGCAACTTACTGTGCAGATAAGCGGGAAACAAGGAGGCGGTAACCGCTGCAACTACCTGCTATGGACATTCCAAGTAAAATTCTGACTCCAGAAGATTTTTTGCATCCTCTACATCCCACAGTTATAGCTGGTGTGGACCCTCCTCTAGTCAAATTTAAGGGCCTGAATTCTGAAGGACAACTTGTTCCTGTACTTAAGGTCCCTTATTCTGAGACTGGCTTACAGAGGGGGCTTAGAATAGCTGCAGCTAATGGAGACAATATCGGAGATTTTAAAATGGCTTTTCCAGTAATAGATCAGCATGATCAACAAGGGCAAAACACCAGGGGGCATGAGCCTTTGCCTTTTAAGGTATTAAAAGAATTGAAAATGGCTTGTGCTCAATATGGAGCTAC
>NW_011888826.1:704412-707028 GCF_000151845.1 Pteropus vampyrus | reverse complement strand
CCTCCCTGGTTCGATATTTCCAGAGAGTGAACCTACAGTATTCTGTGCTGGGGAGAAAGGGTGGGAGGAAGAGGGACCTTCTGTCTATGAGAAGTTGGGAAGGAGATTTAAGGGGCAGGGAGTTATGCTCATTTAAAAAATTTTCAGTCCTGCCTGCGCTCCCACTATGCTCTCATCTTCCAAATTGTTCTGAGGTTCTGTGGCATAAAGTCATGCTTTTCTGTCCATATACTTCTTTGTGGCTTTCAGCTGCTCTGTAGTTATCATTTCTTCATTTGTTGTTGAAAAGTTTTTTACCTCAGGGGTGCTATTTGTCTCTTGTCTTTTGTCCTTATAGGTTATATATTTTTTATTCCTTTACTGTCATTTCAGTGGACTTTGGAGAAAGACAAGAGATCAGGTCATGATTCAATCCATGTGCCATCAAATTTCTAATTGATTCCTAAACATGCTGGGTATTTCATGTACAAATTTCTAGAGAACACCAACATTACAGCTTAAGTAAAATGCATTTTTCAAAAATCCAGGAAGTAGAACCATGTTATGGCAAAAAAAATAATTCTGAGATGATGATGTTAGATGAATATCTATAGTATAGGAAAAAGCCAGTCTGTATAGAATTGTGTTATATGAAAAGCTACATTATTCTAGACTGAGTGTTTGTGGCTGCAGGCTGAGCCAATTATTTTAATTATGCTCTTGGGAAAGTTATTGAAATTCAATTAAAGGTGATTTCCACTGACATTCAAGTTATCACATTGCTTTTGAGCAAAGGAACTTGACACTTGGCTAAATGGTGCTCAAACTATGGTTGACTCTGAGAAACAAAATATGTGATCTTTTAGCAATCAAAATAAGAATTTCAGCAAACACCATTAACAGGACCAGACTGTATAAGGCTGCAGGCTCAGGAATCATTTGTAACACAGAGGCTAATATTCTTTCTAAGGAAACATGCCATTCATTTTAAAAACCTAGGTATCTAAACAAGAGAATGGCCTAATAAACTAAGTGAATCAAAACTATAAAATACAGTGAATCAGCTAAAAGGAAATGGATCAATATGGCTAGAACTCTGAGACATATTACTGAAAGAAAAAAAATGTTCAATTCAGTAACCTCTGGGAAAGCGGGGGAGACTGAGACAGAAGGGGTTGGTTAAAGGAAACTGTTAGCCTTAACTACATTAATGAACTATTACAATGATAATTATTAAGATATCACCTGTATAATTAAAATTAAATTTAAGAATAAATTTAATTTCTAATTTTTAAATGCTTTCTTGACAAATTTTTTTTCCAAAACTATTTCTAAATAAGTTGTGATAAAACAATCACATTGAAAAGGAGAGGTTCTAGTTCTAGCTCAGATGGAAGAAGTACATTCCATCCTGTCTCTCCTACTGCAAACCAGTGACTAATTTCCCATTATTTCCTCCAGTGTATCCTGGCCTAGACCCAAGGCAGCCCACAACCAAGAAAAGGACAAATGTTGTATAAATCTTCTTATATGAGATACCTACAATAGGCAAATTCATAGAGACAGAAAGTAAAATAGAAGTTATAAGGGGCTGGGGAAGATTTTAGTGGTAGAACTATTGTATGTATTGATTATGGTGGTGGTTACAAGAATCTATACATGTATTAACACTGGTAGAACTGTAAATCAAAAATGAAAAGTTCAAAAACTTTATAGCAGCTCTTAATCAAATGTCTCTATGTCTTTTCAACTATTTTTTTTTATCAATTGGTAATTAGAATTAATCATACATAAAAGAGATATACTCTGGGATTCCAGAATTTAGTACAATTTTGTTGTCAAATATTTTTTATTTGATTTTGAAATTTCTTGGTAGTACTTTTATGAAACTGAAATGTTTCTACTTCTTTTAATATTTAATAGTAAGTAATTGTTTATTGATTGAAATAAAGAAGCAAATTTATGTAGAGTAGTATATATATATAATACATTGTGACAATAGGTTTAAAATCTGTACTTCTCATCAACAGAAATAATTCTTTTGTAGTAATTCTTGAAAGCATTGCTCATTTTTCCTCCTATCCACCTATACATGTCATCTTCAAGTTTAAAAGAAATCTAATGTCTTTATCCTTTATAGAACAAAATACCCTTTATAAAAATCTTAACTTGAACATAATTGTACCCTTTAGAAAATCATATTCTTTGTGAACTATTCCAGTTAATCATTTTTTACTAATTTAATAATTTTCTCCCAAAACAAAAACCAAAAATAACACTTTTAGTCACATCACTAGAAATTCCACAAGGATTAAGTCTTACTGCACCACGATTCAAAAGCAGATTGGAAGAACAGAATTGCGTTATGCTGTTGAGTTATTTCAGTGTACTAATCATCCAGACATTAAGCATACTTTTCGACAATTTTAATATTTATCTAAATATGTTCTAATCTAAACTTTTTTCTTTTTTTTTACTTTTTTTGTGAGGCAACCCTTGGTTGACCTCACAGATTGCAAGGACCTTGTCAGCTTACAATCCCTTATTTATTTATTTATTTTTTTATGCCTACAGCACCTAGTCTTATGTTGTCTCCCATCCAAATACTAACCTGGCCCGACACTGCTTAGCTTCCGA
>NW_011888826.1:702188-703331 GCF_000151845.1 Pteropus vampyrus | reverse complement strand
ATTTCAGGGGATGGGGAGATATAATCAAGGAATAATTAACCCTTTGCAGCCTATGCCATTGACACCTTGAGCAGGGCTTGGATATTTTTGACAAGGGTCATTGAACAACCTGTACCCCATGCGGATCCAATAACCTGGAAAAACAAGGATCCTGTATGGGTGGATCAGTGGTCCTTGACTGAGGAAAAAATACAAGCCGCTCGGCAGTTAGTACAGGAACAGCTGGAGAGCGGACATATTGAGGAATCTAATTCCCCTTGGAATTCTCCTATATTTGTAATAAAAAAAAAAAAATCAGGAAAATGGAGACTCTTACAAGATTTAAGGGCTGTAAACCAGACAATGGAACTAATGGGAGCATTGCAGCCTGGGTTGCCTTCTCCGGCTGCCATTCCTAAAGATACTTATAAGATCATTATTGATTTGAAAGATTGTTTTTATACTGTTCCCTTATGCCCTGTTGATTGTAAGCAGTTTGCCTTCAGTGTGCCTTCATCTAATTTTAAAGAACCTATGACAAGGTATCACTGGAAAGTTTTGCCACAAGACATGGCCAATAGTCCTACACCATGTCAAAAATTTGTGGCTCAAGCATTGGCTTCCATACGGATAAAATTTTCGACAGTATATTTAATTCATTATATGGATGATATCCTGTTAGCTCATAAAAACGAGCCTGCACTTTTACTGTGCTATGATCAATTACAGAAGGAATTGGAACATTGGGGACTAAAAATTGCCCCTGAAAAGGTACAATGGGAAGAGCCTTATACTTATCTAGGATACACGTTATATCCCAAGGTGATAATGCCTCAAAAGATACAGATCAGAAGAGATCATTTAAAAACTCTCAATGATTTTCAAAAATTTCTGGGGGACATTAATTGGGTAAGACCTCATTTAAAGATTACCACTGGAGAATTAAAACCGTTGTTTGATATATTAAAAGGCGATGCGTCTCCTACATCACCTAGACAATTGACACCGGAAGCAAGAGAAGCTTTACAGCTGGTAGAATCCGCTATATCTGCCCAGCAGGTACAATATATTGATTATACTCAAGAGTGGTATGGATATGTTCTCACTACAAAACATACACCTACTGGCGTTTTGTGGCAGCATGGACCCTTACGATGGATCCAC
>NW_011888826.1:695528-702138 GCF_000151845.1 Pteropus vampyrus | reverse complement strand
GAAAGTAATTTATAGATTACACCACATGATTATAGCTCTAATTATTCTTATGTTCTGATAATTTAAATATTGGCTTTTTGTGTGTGTTAAATTTGTAAGCTCTTGGAGATAGAACTATTTTTTAATGATATGTAAGATAAACATGCAAAGAAAGTAATAACTTTTCTATATAACAGCAATAACTAATTATAAAATGTAATAGGAAAAAGAAAAACATCTAATTTTTAAAAAACTAATAATATACTTAAGAATATAACTAAAAATAAACATACAAAGCCATTATAAAGAAAACTTCATTGAAAAACAGCAAGAAAAACAAAAAATAGAGAAATATCATTGTTATTGTAACAGATTCAGTACTCCAAAAAGCTAATGCTCCCCAAATTGATCTATCAACCCTAAAAAGATTCCATATTTTGAAAAGTGTGTTGAATTTATTCAGGAAATAAAGTAAATGTCAAAAATGACCTAAATACTTTTAGAAAAGTAAAGTAGACTTTCATGCTTCACTCTAAGTTCTTCTGGATAGATTAAAACTATGACTTGTGTGATAAAAAGGAAAAATACATTTAATTAGATACCAAAGAAAATACAGGAAAATGGTGCCTTTGTCTTTTAGTAGAAATGGCATTTAAAAAAAAACAAACAAACATAAAAATATTTAACAGGAAAAGAAAGAAAGTTTTGATCACATAAAAGTGTAAAACCTCTCTAGGTCAAATTTAAATCTTAAGTCATATCTGAGAGAAGTATTTTAAAATGTATAACAGATGAAGGATAAATGTTTATAATATATGAAGAATATTATGAATAAGAAAAAGACCAACAACCCAAAAGAAAAATGGGCATCTGATATAAAAAAAGACAATACACACACACACACACACACACACACTCACTCACAAAATTACATGTGGAACATATAAAAAGATATTTAACTTATCTATTTATAAGACAACTATATTAAAACTGTAAGTTTTTCCATTAGATATGTAAAATTTTTTGAAATATTGACAATATTCAAAATTGGTGAAAATTAAGGTTAATGTTACTCAAGTATTTTTCATGTGAGTATAAATTAATCAAACTTTTGGGAACACAATTTTATAGTATTACTAAAATGCATAAATGACCTACACTCTTACCCAAAAATCCCGTTCCTATCAATCTATTTTTAAAAAGAGAAAAAATTACATTTATGAAACCTAAATGTTCATCAACAATGTGATAGTTAAGTAGATTATGAATTATTCATGCTAAAGAACATTGCAGTCAAAAAAGAGAATAACTATCAGCATTGAAAGATCTTCATGTTACTTTGTTAAGTGAAAAACAAATCACAGAAAAATGTGTATACTATATTCCTACCCATGCTGGGAAAAGACAGTAATCTATACATAGTGTTATGGGCTAAATTCCACCCCCAGATTCATATAAAGCCATGATCTCCAACATATAAGGGGATGTTTAAATGTATTAAAGACAGGGCCTTTAAAGAGGTAATTAAGTTCAAATTAGACTCATTTGTGTGGGTCCTAATACAATCTAACTAGTATCCTTATAAGAAAAGGAATTTGGATGCAAAAAGAGACACAGAGGAAAGAAAACCAAATGAAGACTCACCAAGAAGAGCAATCTGTAAGCCAAGGAAAAAGGCTTGAGGAGAAACCAAACCTGCCAACACCTTGATCTTGGACTTCCAACCTCAGAACAGTGACACAATAAATTTCTGTTATTTAATCCACTCAGTATTTGTTACAGCAGCCCTAGCAACCTAGTACACGTAGTAAAGATGTTGGAAAGATGCACACTCAACTGAAACAGAGGTTGCCTCTGGAGCTCTGGGCTGAGAGGAGAGAAAGGAAAGAGATCAAAAAGTAAATTTTACTCTATAAGCTTTCATATAGCCAGAAATGTTTAGAGCAGACATTTACTTCTGTCACAATTTAAAAAGAAAAAAGAATATCACTCAGATAAGTAAGGGAACATATGTAGATGGTACACAAAGTAATATTTTAATCCATTACACAATTGTTAAACAGTAGAATGTAGACAGTATGTTTTGAGTTTAGTTATACAGAAATCTCGTAGACTTTATATATGGGGGTACATATTTTTGAAAAGACTTAACATATCACTTTTATTTTCAGAAGGTACATTTTCAAAAAAAAAAAAAAAAAACTAACTAGCAAGTCTAATTTTAAATTAGAGGACCCTGAAAAAGATTGTTGTCTCAGATTCCTCTGCTCCATTTCCATTGCTACAATAAGTCAATGCCACAACGTTTTGTAAAATCTGAGTTATTTGGAATTAAATAAACGCAACATATAGGAAATAAGAAACATTTCTACCCCACAAAGGGCAGCATAGTTTACAATGAAGCTCTCCTGGTACAATCATATGCAGCTTGTTTATATTACTAGCCAGAATGCAGATTCTGATAGGTTATCTTACTGGACAGTAGACTTCAAAAACTTGCCTTACTCTTATAACACTAAAGGAAAAATTTTTAAAAAATTAAAAAAAAAAGAAATAGAGGGATGAGGAAATCACCACTTCTCCCAATTCTACAACAGTTGGAAACTTCAAATTGCCTACTAGAAGCATATAAATTCTACCCATCAAAGTTTTAAAATAACTCAAGGCCACGTTTAACCAGAGCACCTCTTTACATTCACTGCCACCTCCTCAACCATCCCACCCTAACCCTGTAATTATAGTTTTGGACCTAGTAAATGTTACATATTTGTTCAATTGAATCTTATTATGTTATTTTTGCCAAAATAAAATCTCGATCTCTTTAGGCTGATTGTTTCATATCACTTTAACATCCAAAATCATAAAATAAACAAAACGATAAAAAGTAAGGAGAAGAATGTGAACCATCTAAAACAAAACTTTCTGTTAATATAAAATCAACTTATGTGTTTTTAACAGAACCCTTTACAGGTAATGATTTTATTTTTCTTTTCTATCATCTTTTTATGTAAAAGAATTAAGATTATATTTGACTTTAAAGCACTGAAAACATTTTTTAAAGCCTGCCATATACCAGACACTGCAAGGAAATAGAGGGAATAGTCTTTCCAGATCTCACTGATAATGGAGTAAGGCTGTGGGGAAAAAGAAAGCTACATTCAAGGTAATAAATCATGTAGCAGACATATGACAAAGTTGTTGCAGCCATTCCAGAAGGCAGGTGCTTCGTTCCTCTTGGAAAATAAAGGGTTGGAGAAGGTGCAGAGAGGCCTTCACAGGAAATGTTAGTCTTGAGCCTCAGTTAGTAAGAGATAATTTTGCAAGTACCTTGAGGAAAATCCTTTCAAGCAGAAGGAACAGCTCAAAAAAGGGAGAGGTTAGGTTTTTAGGAAGCACTGGAAGACTGGCACCCAGGCTGCAGTGAGAACACTGACCTCATCTGTCTAGGAAGATCCGTGTGCCATCCTTCCTTTGTCACAAACTGACAAATTCTCCACAAAATGGAAATTTTGAAAGTTAGCCCAGTGACTTCAAGAATCTCTCCTTGGCACCTCTGGGCTACAGGAGGAAACCATGGGGATGTCTGTAGCCTTCTTGCCCTTCAGCACCCTATGTCTATTCCTGTGTCTATTCCTCCAGGATGAGTTAGGTTAGGCTAAGGCTTTGAGAACATGATGAGTATCTCACAAACCCAGAAAGACCTAAGGCTTTGAGAACATGACTGAGTATCTCACAAACTCAGAAAGACCACAAGTCACTTCAGAACCAGTGCCTCAGTCTGTCCAGATCTGACTACCATAGCTGTAGCCTCTTAATAAGGACAGGGAAAGATAATATTTCATTTTTTTATGGCTGATTAGTATTCCTTTGTAAATATATACCACATGACAACATGGATGGATCTTGAAGTTATGCTAAGCAAAATAAATCAGATGAAAAAGGACAAAAACTGTATGATTTCACTCATATGTGGAATATAAAACAAAAAAGTAACAGACAAACAAAAGAAAAACAGACTCATAGATACAAACAACAAAATGGTGGTTACCAAAGAGGAAACGGAGTAGGGATGGGGAAGTAAAATAAATAAAGAGGGTCAAAATATGGTGATGGATGGAAACTATATTTTTGGTGATGAGCACACAATAGAGTATAAAGATATCCAATTATAATGTTGTACACCTGAAATTCCTGTAATGTTATTAACAAATGTTACCTCTGTTAGAAAGAAAAAGGAAGGAAAGAAGGAAGGAAAGAAGAAAGGAAGGAAGGAAGGAAGGAAGGAATGTAGGAAGGAAGGAAGGAAGGAAGAAAGGAAGGAAGGAAAGAGAAAGAAAGAAAGAAAAAGAAAGAAGAGGAAGGAAAGTACGAAAAGAGTGGGGATTGGATGTCCTAGATTCCAAACATGGCTCTTGATTTTTGACAGTTGAGTGTAACATGTACAGTACACTTCTGAATTGCTCACCATTTTAAAAGTAATCTAACAAGTTTTTATTCCAGTTAGATGATTTCTGTAAAAATCTATTGGTTTTTACCAAAGGACAGGAATCTCTGCCCTTTTGTGAATCAGTTGTTTTATTAAGGAAAAACCACACTGAGTTAGTCTTCCTTACAGGCCATGATGGGTTAAATTCTGTCAAAGAATAAAGGAGTGCAGAGGAAAAGAGAGCTTGCATGAAAAAAATATCTTTTGAGATGAAAGATGTATTTCAGTGAGAAGACATGGAAAAGATTTCTCCTAAAGAGAAAGGTGTTACTTTCTCTTTGACTGTGTCACTAAAAGAAGCCCTTCAAAGCTTAGTAGATGATAGTATGGTTGACTGTGAGAGGATTGGAACATCTTCTTATTTGGGGACTTTTCCAAGTAAAGCTCTTCATGCAAGGAAATGTGAACTGGAGGTTCTGGAATCTGTTATCTGAGAAAAACTAAAAGCACACAAACCAACAGAAAAGCATTGAGAAAGCTAAAACTAGCCAACATGAGATGGAAGAGCAAACCATGCTAGCAAAGGAGGTTTCTTCCAAGGGAACAGCTAAAGGCAGAAGTAGAAAAATACGAAAAAAAAAAAAAAATGTGATTCTCAAGTTGTCAAAGAAACATGCCAAGCAAATAAAGTAGCCAAAACTGCTAACAGATGGACTGATAGCATGTTTGCAATAAAACCTTGGGCCAAAAGAAAATTTGAATTTGAAGAAAATAAAATTGATAAAAATTTTGGAATTCCAAAAAACTTTGACTATATAGACTAAAATGTTCAATGTTAGTAAAGAATCTATACACTTTTGAATATGTAAAAATTTTTTATTATTCAACTAAATGTACTGAATTGACATTTACCTACAACTGTTTATCATTTTGTTAATTTTAAATAAAGTGTTAAAGAAAAGAATCTCTTTTTCTTGCCTCCTGATTCATAGTACTGTCTTTTATTTTTTCATTCATCCTATCTTGGCTTTGGTGTCTCACTTCACCTCTGTGGCCCCACCTTCTATTGATCCCCCCACTTTCCCAGGGAGTTTCTCCTTTATGGACAACTGCTTTTATTCTGACAACGTGGCACACTCTGGGGCAGCCAAAGAGATTTCCCTGAACTAGCCAAGGTCTTTTCTCAGGGCTTCACATCAAATAAGACTCCAGCCCCAAGTGAATTAGACATCAAATTGTATATGCTGTGCTAAGGAGTTAAGGCTAGAGCATGCAGACAACTGAGAATCAAACTAGTCTGAAACAGACATCCTTCTCTAGTAACTAGATGGAGAATAGATGAAAAGGGGCCAAAGCTAGAGGCTCAATGACAAGCTTATCTTCAAACCAGTTTTTTATAGGACATAACAACTCAAATTAATCTAATATTTGGATGGTAAACATCAATCGTTCTTCTTGACCAGATGTTGTCAGAGTGGAGAGAGAGGACGAAATTTAATATCACCCCCAGGGGTCACCTAGCAACCAGGTGCATGATGATGCCTTTAGTTGAGGAAAACACACACACACACACACACACACAGGAAAAAGAGCAGTTCAGAGGAAATATTCACTTAGTTTTAGACTAGGTATATTTGAGGTATCCATAGAATTTTGTCAAAATCATACAAAAATACAAATAAGAGGTAAATAACTTAAAGATCGAACAATATATTTTAGGTAGCTATGTACCATTATTGCACTATGCCTTTAAAAACTATATTATTCACAGTAAAGTTTGTTTTTAAAATTTTAAGTAAAAGAAGCATAAGCAATAATATTAAATACTAATACAATGCTAACTATTGATTAGAATATTAAATGGTATATGCCATTTAAAAATTATTAGTAATTTATTTTTTTAATCCAAAGTTGTCATCAAAGTTTAGCAATAAAGGAAAAAATATCTAGAATTAATGATGTTTACTTTTTCCATTTAATATTCAAAAAGTAACTAATTTTTAAAAAATTACTTTTATTATGGCTTATAAAAGGAAATAAGAAATACTTTAACACAAAGCAACCATTACTGAGATAACAAGCATTCAGAGGCCAACTAACTATGTGCTTCTCAACCATGAACAGTAATACCAAAATGTGTGCTAACATTTTCTAAGAAAAAAAAAACCATAAGTAATTGCATTGAAATTTTTTTGAATAAAATTT
>NW_011888826.1:690007-694273 GCF_000151845.1 Pteropus vampyrus | reverse complement strand
ATAACAAGCATATCCAGAGGCCAACTAACTATGTGCTTTTCAACCATGAACAGTAATACCAAAATGTGTGCTAACATTTTCTAAGAAAAAAAAAAACCATAAGTAATTGCATTGAAATTTTTTTGAATAAAATTTTTAGGAAAAATAACTCAAGGTATTTTCAACTACAATTATAACTACTACTAAGATCTTAATATTTTAAGTCAGATATCTTACAGGCCAGGAAAATTTTTTTCTAAATAAATATGAATAAAAAATATTACTGAAAGAAGATTCAAGTCGATAAGCAATTAATACACACACACACACACACACACACACACACACACTACCTATGTGGAGACCTTACTAAGTATACCACTATGCACTTCATATAGTTACATAGTTATAGAATTTGTTCCTCAAACAACATATGAGAGCTCTTGTTAATTGCATTTCACCAGTCAATAAATTTAGTCTCAAAGGATTGCAATTATCTACCACAGGTTACAAGCAGGATTCTCAGGTTTATAGGATCCCAACTTCCACTCGCATATCCAGTGAACAAACATTTCAGTGTCTGTGTTGTAGCCGCCAGCCCCCGATAGACGCATGGACCACCAGAAATCAGTAAGTTATAGGAAACACACTCTTTATTCAACCAGCTGAATCTGCCAGGGGTATGCAGACCCCAAATTAAGCAGCCCTGAAATGTAGAGGTACAAGGTTTTTAAGCCCTAAACCCCATTCCTCATTCTGTCTGAACACAAAAGTCTATTTTTCTTCTATTTACTGTCGACCCACAGTCAGTTGTGCAAGCAGGAGTACAGAAGCAGAAAGCTTATTGTTAGAATGTTATGTTCCCATGGGTGATGACCTATGTTCCCATGGGCGATAGCTAAGCAGTAATTTTCCAGCCAGCACATCTGCCGGTTTACAGAAACTACTCTGGGCATTGGGCATGAAATATTGAATGAAACAGGCAAAAATCTCTGTCACCCCGAGGCTTACATTCTAGCAGGGGAAGAGCAAGTAAATACAAAAATAAATAAAAGAAATAATATGCTATTAGAAGATAAATGCTTGGGAGAAAAAATAAAGCAGGGAAGAGGAATAGCCAGTGCCACGGGTCCTATGGTCTGAGGTTTTTAAATGGGATGGTCTGAGAAGGCTTCGTCATGAAGGCAACATCTAACAAAGTTTGGAAGCCCTGAGTGAGGACACATATGAGGACACATAGGGCAAGAACAATCCAGCTAACAGCACATGAATCTTACCGTGATACTGAGATGAAACATGCCCAGTGGTCAAGGAGCACCAGGCGGCCAGGAGAGGGGAACTAGCAACAGATGAAGTCAGAGAATCAAGAGTGTGGTTTGGGCATATTTTGGAGATTTCACAGATAACATTGGATGTGTGATTAGAGTTTGTAAGAGAGGTCTGAGCTGAAGATAAAGACTTGGGAGTGGACACTGTATAGTTAGTATCTAATTAATGCCACTGAGCCTGGATGTGATAGAGCTGGGCCCAAGGTCAGAGAGATAAGGAAACAGGAGAGATAAGAGGAAGGAGAGCATGACATTGTATTTTTGAAAGCTCTCTATCAATCTGATCTCTGTCACCAGCCACAATATCTCTAACCTATCTAATTTCAACTTTCTTGTAATTTTATTCTGAAGAATGAGGTATAACTTGTACTGACATGCATCGTTTATTGTAATTCATGTATGACTACCAAACTGGATTGCAAATTATTATTTTCTATTTATTTTATGTCATAGGATAAAGCACATTAATCAGTAACACTATACCAGAGAGTGGGGATCCTCTCCCAGCGCATTGTCCAGGTTCTCGATGTCTCAAACAAAAAATCGAGCAAAACACCGAAATACAGGAGAAAAGAAAAGCTTTATTAGACGAGAGAGTACACTTCCAGATGTGGAAGCGGGCCTGAGCAAGAGAAGCATGGCTTGAAAGGCCTAATAACAAAGCCTATTTGTCTCTATTTGCTGTGATTGCTTACTTTTTTAGGGGGGCGGGCTTCTTTGATTGACAAGTAAGATTGATAGGACTCAGTGACTCATCATTTGCTTTCTGTGCATGTTCGTTCCCAGAATTCAATCTGTTATAATGATATTAATGAACTTCCAGGCATATGCATCATATTATAATGATGGTATAATGAGGCTCAGGTGAGTCAAAGGGGATCTTCATTGCACAGGTGCGAGTGACTGCCTTAAACTGATACCTAATTCTCTGCTTATTTGTTTCTTTGTATGAGTTAAAAAAATGCCTTCTGGCTTGCTTAATTGTGGGTGGATTAGAGTGGACTCCTTCTAGGATAGGATGACCTTAGTGTCTTTGCAGGCAGACCCGAAACCCCCTAACTAACTTTCCTGCCTAACTCTTTTCTAAGAGCCATGAATCCCCTTATTATTAGCATGAATGTGAAGGGACAGTAGGTCTCTTCTTCTGTAGCTGCTTCCTGCTGGGAAGGGTCGTTGTCCCTGCCTACTGGAGTTTCATGGAGCTCCTTCCCTTTCTGCCTGGTGGGGTTTTGGGTTTCCTACTGAAGTGCCGCCTCAGTCCCTAGACAAGGAAAAGAAGATACTGTTGCAGGAAACGATACCTGATGGAGCAATTCAGACGCTCCCACAACTTTGTTAGAGGAAAGAGAATTTAATGCCAGTAGAGAATGTGGGGCATTCAACAGACCCGAAGCATGATCTCCCCTTGGTTAGATTTCTTACAGCTTATATACCTCGCAGTGTCCATGCACGTGATTTCTTTGAGGTTTTACATGTCCCTCTTTACTCAGAGTGGGGAGAGGGAGCTTCAGGTGGGGGGCTGTACGGAAGGAATTTCCAGACCCTTTGTCTTACAGGTCGTTTGTTTTGTAGAGTCTGAGACCATGGTGTTATCAGCACCTTTATCGGATTCTTGAACAAAGAGATAGGACTCCTAGCTTATAGACATGGAGCAGCACTCATTGATGTCATGCCCTCTCAGAGGGTTCCTTATCCAAAGGCTGAGCTCTAACTGTAACACAACAGTTCCACACAGTCTTGACATTCATACACAGCTACAGATATAGGGAAAGGGTTGGAGAATCCTTGAGATGGGAGATGCAGCTGTGGAAAACATGTTAACTGAAGAGCATAGGGCAGAATGGGAGAAGAGAGAGAAGTTTTTAGAATATTTTTAGAGAAAACCTTGGAGCCATAGATTTTTTGTTTATTTTTATGCTTAAAAAAATTATTAAATCTTTATCAAATCCTCTAAAGAGTACAAAATTGACTGGCTGAGGATTTATCTTTTAGCCCTATCAGATACAATCAGCAAACATTTTAAAATAGAGGCTGAGACTTTGGAAGAAAAGCAGTAGCCTTGAGTAATCTCCAAAGTGAATAATCAATAATTGTTAAAAAGTATCTGTAGTTCAGATGCCAAGGTCTGTATTTCTGCATTGCCTTTGCCTCTAGCTAGCTGCCTGAACTTTGAGAGGCTACTAGCTCCTCTGGGCCTCCATTTCTTTATGAGGGAATAAAAATAGAATCTCCAATTCTAAAACTCCATAATTGTATACCAGCATAACATTATTATCATTCAGAGCAATCTTTGAGGTTATATATGAGTGAACTCTATTCTTACATGTATAATTTTAAACTCAGAATATCATTCTTACATTCAGACTTGACACTACCGATAGCTTTATTTTCCAATATCCTTATTCTCTATGCAAATGCACTGACTCTTGGGGGTACTGAACTAATGTGATATCGCTGGATTGCTACATGCAAGGAATATTCAAACATTTACACCTTTCTCTTCCTTCCCAGAACCAGTAAGTTCAGAAGATTTAGTAATAACAAAGGACTATTGCACATAACAGTCATGAGCATGTAAATAATGACATTGTCCCCACAGGGCCTCCAGGGACTAGCACTAAATGAAATGTTTAGTTTGCTCTTCCAACAAAGAGATCTTAAATATAATATTTCAAGCTTTGTCTATTGATGTAGCAGAACTAAAAGAAAATCAAATCAAAATGAAACAAAAAACTCAGGTGAAAGGTAAAGATTAGATGAAGTTTATTTTTGCCTTTCAGAAATAAGTAACAAAATGCAGATGCATGGTTTATAAACATTTACTTTTCTTATGAAATAGAATCAAAACAACACAAGAAAAATACAAATCAACATTCTAGGACAACAGAAATCTGAAGAAAGAAGTGTATTGGCTTTCAAGTTCTCATTAGCTGTCAGAAAATATTAGCAAAATTATTAG
>NW_011888826.1:651570-689957 GCF_000151845.1 Pteropus vampyrus | reverse complement strand
TGAGGTTATATATGAGTGAACTCTATTCTTACATGTATAATTTTAAACTCAGAATATCATTCTTACATTCAGACTTGACACTACCGATAGCTTTATTTTCCAATATCCTTATTCTCTATGCAAATGCACTGACTCTTGGGGGTACTGAACTAATGTGATATCGCTGGATTGCTACATGCAAGGAATATTCAAATATTTACACCTTTCTCTTCCTTCCCAGAACCAGTAAGTTCAGAAGATTTAGTAATAACAAAGGACTATTGCACATAACAGTCATGAGCATGTAAATAATGACATTGTCCCCACAGGGCCTCCAGGGACTAGCACTAAATGAAATGTTTAGTTTGCTCTTCCAACAAAGAGATCTTAAATATAATATTTCAAGCTTTGTCTATTGATGTAGCAGAACTAAAAGAAAATCAAATCAAAATGAAACAAAAAACTCAGGTGAAAGGTAAAGATTAGATGAAGTTTATTTTTGCCTTTCAGAAATAAGTAACAAAATGCAGATGCATGGTTTATAAACATTTACTTTTCTTATGAAATAGAATCAAAACAACACAAGAAAAATACAAATCAACATTCTAGGACAACAGAAATCTGAAGAAAGAAGTGTATTGGCTTTCAAGTTCTCATTAGCTGTCAGAAAATATTAGCAAAATTATTAGCAAAAATAACAAATCACTACTTTGCCTAGCATTTTAAAAAATAGCTTAACAAGATTGAAAGGCAGTTCACCATGCCCGCTCCCTGACAGGCACTCATAAAGTGTTCAGATTCAATCATGAACAAAATAGGATGGGCTTCAATCATGAGTTAGGACACTAATCACATCAAGAATAACAAACATATCATCTGTTTATAGATGAGTAGTTAAAACTCCTAACATCTCCATGTCATTTTAAAATTTATAATAAACTTAATAGACACCTTATTGAATCATTCATTCAGTACAACCGCATTTGTTGAGTGCTTGCTATGTTCTGGACCTTTCTAAGACACTGGGGAAGCAGTGATGAATGAGATGAGCAAAGTCATTATCCTTGCAGAGCTAAACCAACAAATTCTAATATTAGCTTTCTGAAGTTGGCAGTGAGTATTCTTGTCCACAGTTTCCTGAGGAGGAAATTGGTAAGAAGTAGTCAAGACTTAAAATCAGGCCTTCTGATTCCAAAGCCAGAGAAACTTACGTTAGATTATATTAATTTAAAATGCAGACCACATGCTGAAACAACATGACCAATGAGAATCAAGAAACAAATATTACACAATAGAGTTTATAGTATGACTTTGATGATTATACTTCATGTATAGTAAGGGCTGAGTCTAGGCTGTAGAGAGTGACGAATAAAAAGGACATGGGGTAAGGTGTTCACATTAAGGAGAAATTGGCAAAGGATATATGGGAATTCTCTGTACTAACTTTGTAAATTTCCTGTAAATTTGAAAATATTCCAAAATAAAAAGTTTAATTTAAAAAGTTAACTTCTAGTTGCATTATAATATTGGAAAATGAGAATTGTGACATCCTGGGGAAAAAATCAGATGAAAAGTATTATAAATTGGTAGTTGCAAAATAGTCATGAGGATGTGAAGTACAGCATAGGGAACATAGTCAATAATATTGTAATAACTATGTATAGCGCCAGGTGGGTGCTAGACTAATTAAGAAAATCACTTTATAAATGATATAAATGTCTAACCACTGTGACACTAATATAAAAATAATACTGAATGTCAACTCTAATAGAAAAATTAAAATAAAAATATGTATAAAAAATTATACAACATTTGGCTGCTCTCAAACTAAAAAAGCTACAAATTCTTAAAAATAAAAGTACTTGCTATATTGAAGAGTAAGACCTCTGAGGTCTTTCCAAATTTGGTATATAACCGGGCAGGTTCAGCAGAAATGAGAGCACAATGTTAATCATAGTTGGAACCATTGGTGTAAGTTTTAGCACAATGGGACACTACTGAGAGATCCAAGAGTCTAGCTTTTCCCCAGTGACAGTGTCCTCAATTTAATCAGGTTTGTTCTAACAGAGCAGGAGTAAAAGATCAAAAACAATGAAGTCAAGGGACGGGGGCCTGAAGGCACAGAGAGTGGGAGTGAGGAGGCCCACGAAGCTAACCACAGCAAGAAGCACCATAGGCCTGCATGTCAATACACTCCTGAACACATCTCCCAAGACCAACCACATTTTCAAGATTACTACCACAGGCAAGCTATCCCCTTTGTGGGCCCAGCATGGAAAAGTGGGGGGTAAAATACAGTGTCTCCTCCATCAGGTACACAATGATCAGGTCTTGAGAGAGTGCAATGTAGTTCATTTACCCTGAGCTAAGCTGTGAGAATACAAATATGAGTAAAGTGCAGCCCTTGCTTTGGAGATTCCCGCCAGCCAGGGCGGGAGCTAGGGAGCATTGATTCTCCAGGCTTCTGCCCTTCTCCATCACACTTGCCAATGCCATGTGGCTAATCAACTAATCTGATAACTCATGTCATTTCCATTGTCAGTGATTGATTAAAGAAAAAATTATTTCCATTTCCCCAAAATTTCCCATTTATAAACTTGTTCTCAAAGCCATAACTTAAAGACATAATTAACATGCAAATTCCCGAGAGAAGGAAAATATTTGGGAGCACAGAAGTGTTTACTGATCCCTATATTCAGTCAGCATACGATTTGCCTATTCTTAGAGCTGAAAAGTGCCACAATCTGCCATCTACAAGATGGAGATTTGGGAAAGCCAATGGTGTAATTCAGAGTCCAAAGTCCTGAGAACCAGAGGAGCCAACGGTATAAATTCCAATCCAAAGACAGAGGACGAGATGATATGTCCCAGTTCATCAGTAAGACAGGGGAAAAAGGGATGAATTTTTCCTTCTTTCACCTTTTGGTCTGGTCAGCCCTTCAATAGATTGGCTGAGACTCGCCTGCATTGGAGATAGTGATCTACTTTACTGAGCCCATATATTCAAATGCTAATCTTATCTGGAAACACCCTCACAGGCACATCCAGAAATAATATTTCATCTGAACAAAGCCAATAGGTCAATACATAAAATTAACCATTATAGGGGAGAGTGGAAGGACTTCTGAAAAAAAATATATTTTGTCACAGTTCTATCTAGCCTTAGTTTTAATGTCCAACCTATTGTGTCTAAAGAGTGTCAAAAGATTTAATGTAATTATTGCCAGAGGACCTCATGTCATATCTACAAAACCTTTGGAAAATATTTGGTAATACTCACCAGTTTTCTCGTTGGTTTTTAAGGAACAAGATGACTCAAAAAAAAAAAAAGGGTGAGATGTTTCAAAAGGCATATTATACTTATAAAAATGTTGTTTCTCATAATTTTTTATAAAAAATTAATATTTGTATTTGCTATCTCGAAAAAAAAGAACATGAGGCTTAAGCAATTTAACAGCTCTAAACCTCAGTTTCCTCATCTGTAAAAAGGGATATCACTAGTTTTTACTTTATAAAATTGCAATAAGGGCTAAATTAAATAATACTTGTAGAGCATTAAGCATAGTGCCTGGAACATAATACAGCCTTGTACATAAATCACTAACATCATGGTTTGAAGTAGGTTAGCACATTGCACATCCTAATAGACCTGTAGAGAGATTTGAGATTTATGTTAAAGATTCACAATCTTTAATTAGGAATGGGCTCCTAATTTTACTGATTCTTAAACTAGTGGGATGGTCCCAAAGTAAATTTACAGGGTAAATTGTGACTGGTACAACAATGTTTTTGGAGTGCAAATATTTTATTCTGTATGAGCACAAGCCTGAAAAAACAAAATTTCCTTAGATTTCATTACAGAAAATCTTTCCTCCTTCAAAAATCAGTAACTAAATAGCCAGAAAGAATGGAAAGAAATTCATTTTTCAAGAGGACTCAATTATCTATTGTGTTATTTCTTTTATTCAGCAACCACACTACAAGCACTTAACATACTTCTGTTCTATGTACTTCTCTAAAAGATACTAAGATGAATAAGAGAGAATTCTAGACTCTAACAAAGATGAGAAACCTCTAGCAAGGAGGACTGTGCCCTGAGAGACAAACATTCAGGTTTAATCAGAATTCAGACAAGAGATGAGTGGAGGCTGCCTGGAGGAATAAAAAGAGGGCATAAGCATTAGAAATAACATTCTTAGGACACAGAGACTTGTGACTGGAACAGCTGACTGAGAGCAAGTAGTGAGCGGAGACACCAGAGTGGAGGCTGAGGGAGCCCACAGGCCTTTCAGCTCAGCCTGAAAAGCCCCTGCTTTGAGGAGCAGCACAGCAAAAGGACACAGCACTAGAGCTGGACTTTGGGAAATCTACCTGACATGCATGTGTAGGAGGAATAGAGAAGTACCTATAAAAATACAGTGCAATGATTCAAGGGGTGGAACTTCAGAGAAATAGCCCTGGAACTTTGGATTGGAAGTTGAGAAGTTGGTCTAAGTTGACACAGAGAGAGCTCCTGCCTGATTTCACTGTTATGCCTAGAGGAGAAGCACTTGTTGTCTAGACACTATACTAAAGGTTTGTATGTCTTGTATTCATTGTTCTCCACATATATGAGTAAACCTATGTATTTATGTATAAATAAATATATTTTTTCTTTTTCTTTTTTTTACAAAATTGAACCCTTCTCTGCATACCATCTTATAGTTTTGTTTTGTTTTTTTTAACAGGTCTTGGACAATTTTCCATGTTGATATAGATTTATGTCATAATTTAACAGCTGAGTAATATTGCATTTTACACATTTTATCTGATCAATCATCTATTATGATGCATATAAGTTGTTGTTTGCTCAGGCTCATAAACCAAGACCTGATAAATACCTTTGTGATTTTCCCCCATTATTTCCTATGGTGAAATTCCTAGAATTGAATTTAATCTACATCAAAGGATGTTTTCTTTTGGAATTTTGATACATGTTACCAAATTGTTCTCTGGAAAGAACGTGCCAATTTTCACTCTCACCAACAGTATATGAGATTTTCAGTGGAAAAAAAATCTTTTTTTATGCTTAACAAAATAAAACTCCCACACCGATATACCAACATCACCATGTCACACTTACCCCCACACACATTTTTCTCCTCCTCAGATTATTTTCGTCATTTTTTTTTTGATATGGTCTAAACATCTACATCACATTTTGACTAAGAACAATTTTCAAATGTAAAAATTTGTACAGAATCCTCCAAATCTCATTAAAATACATGCATAAGAAAAAACCTGGAAATGTCCTTCAAAATATTGATAGTGATTTTTTTTTTAGACGGTGGTAGTGTTAGATAGTTAGGTAGTCATGAGCGACAGGAGGGAAGGCCTAGCTCTGTAACCATAGAAACCTCCCTTAAGGACTTCCCAGAAACACCCATTTTATGCTTATAAATTACTCCTACATTCTAAGGCACAAAAGTCATAAAAGCTGCTGTGCTTTTATGCACAGAAAGTACATGCACAGAAAGTACTATCCTAACCTGCCCATAACCTCAGCCTCATTATACCATCATTATAATATCATGCCTATGCCTGGAAGTTCATGAATCTAACAGACTGAATTCTGGGCAGGCACATGTGCAGTAGGCAAAGGGCTATATAACAGCCAACTGTCAATCAAGGTGACCTCACATGCCAATTATCTAGTACCACTACTGTAAGCACCTTTCGTAGCCACAGTATAAGGTTTACTTCCTGAATTCTACATTGTTACAGCCCTCTTCACTGGTAACCCACCCCTCCCTCACAGTGTACTCTATCTTTTATCTTTTAACCTCCTGAATTCCTCAGGTCTGCAGCCTTCCTTGGTGTGGCCTATCTCCTTCTAAAAATGTACTTTCAATAAATCTTGTTTTTTCTAAATCTCACTGATCTTATAATTCTTTACTAAGTGGGCAGGGAAGAACCAAGGACCTCCTCCATGCAGCTGGGGTGACACCAGAATTCACATCGCCCCGTGCAGTAACAGTCGCATTTACTGTAATTTGTATTTTCTTCACATTTTTTATAGTTCAAATTTTTAACTATATATCATTACAAAAGCATAGTTTATAAAAAGAAACACACACTATTAAGCAAATCATTTCAATGAAAAATTTTTCACTGAAAAATTTCTATTCTTCAAAAGAAAACTCTCTTTGCTAGTTTGCTGTTTGGCTACTGAGTCCATGACTCAGTAGGTAGTCCTTGCTTAGCACAGCAGTGTGATGCTATAAAAATGCACATGCTCACTGAAACTATGTGTAGCAACCTTGACGATCAAAGGTAAAAAGTATAAATGTTCCGTGACTTTTAAAAGTTTCTGTCAAAATATTGAAAACTGTCTTATTGTCAGTTATGAATGTAAAGGGAAATAAAAATTAGTGAAATGAATATTTTTTCTGTAATTTAACACATTAAGAACATTAAGAATGGAATGTTTTATTTCTTGAAAAAAGGAGAATTCTGAACACTGCTTGTCTTCTTTTCTCATACAACTTATAGTAGAAAGTGAGCATCTTTCCCATGCTTCGGTCAATTGTCATACTTCTTTTTAAGTGAATCGGCTTCTATTATTTTATATTTTTGATGTCATGAAATGTCTTTGAGAATTACTTTAATGTTAAGGTTTTGCTGGCATCAGGCCTCTGGGACATCATCATCTTTTTTTCTCAAAAGCACTTTCTTCACTTACATTGATAAGTTCCCTTAACTAAGTTCTTCAGGCTGCACATGTAGAATAGCAGCAATGTCCGCATTCCCATGGTTGGGTATTTCTTCTATAATTCCATTTATGTTTCACTCGAATTCACCTCCAGCGTTAGCAGTTTGTTTCTTTACTGCACTCTCATCTTTGTCAGCTGATTTTCTTTTGTGAGTATTTCACAAAATGTCACACGAGTTTACCACTGGGAGACAAGGAGGCAACACAACCACATGCTTTACCATTTGTATGTGAACTAAGTGGCAGAGCTCAGTGACCTATCGCTGACAGATTTTGAAAGATATTATGTTATCATCAGTAATAATATACATTTGTTATTTAGGTAATGATGTATGTACCAAAGAACTAGCAGTTTAAATTTGTACTTTATCCAGTTACAGTTAATGTATTATGCTGACTGAAATTTTAATCATCTTGTTGGGGGACTGGTATATTAAGCTAAACTATGGTAACTGAAGTTTCATGCATATTGGAACCAAGCAAAACAAGGACTGACTGTATTTGTTTTTGACTTGCATACACCAATAATTTAGAGGAATCTTAGGGAGAGAACGAGACCTAATCCTCACCTCCTATTTCCTATTCCTATGCGAAATCTTTCCTTTACCTGCTTTCCATAGTAGCTAGAATCCCACTGATGGTCAGCCATTCCTTGTTGTTAATACACTGCCCTCGTCTGTCAATATTTACTGAGTATTTACTGTTCTTTCATGAGGAATATAGTAGGGAACAAGTAGAGATGGCCCCTGGCAAATGGAAACTACAATACAATGAAGAGAGTCAGAAAATAAAATTAACAAAGCTAAAGCATGACTTCTTACTGTGAAACTTTCTTTGGAAAAAATAGAATGATGTGATAAAACCGAAGCCACTGTGGGTGGTAAAGATGCTGTATAAGGATGAAGATGAGCAACGGCCCCTCTGAGATTTCAAAAGGGCTGAGTCTTGCATGATGAGAAGGAACCAGGTTACAGCAAATGAAAATGAAAATGAGTTTGGAGTGTTTGAGAAAAATCAGAGTGGCCTAGGTCCCACATGTGAGGAGAGGAGTAATGGAATACGAAATGAGAGAGCTGGGCCAGATTACACAAGGCCTTACAAGTAATGGCAAGGAATTAGGTTTTATTCAGACTACAATGGGAAAACATTGAAATTTTTGTGTGAAGAACTGGCATGATAAGAGCTTCATTAAGATGGAAATGTATCTGGGAAGGATGACAAGCTGTTGCCAGTTGGAAATAGAAATGATAATTCTGTAGCTTAGCAGAGAAGGATCATTTTGGTTGACGGGTGCCAGCCACCCTGAGTAAGACTAATTGGAATACCACAATGCAGGGCTGGGAGATGCTACAGGGTGCCAAGCATCAGCATGAAAACAATAGGTACCTTCTGGGCAGGAGACAGAAATACACTGCCAAACTCACCCTCCTCTCTGGGTGATCTTGGCCAACAACAATCGCTGCACTAGAAACATAGATACTTCCTATAAAAATGGTATTTTTGCTACCCTGTAGGTTGTCATTGCCTGACATCCTTTTTCATTTTGTGTATATTGCCACTAACCTAGGTCCCCTATACCAAACAGAGATAGGACGTAGCTAAGAAAGAGAGAAGATGCAATAGTGAGAGGCAGGCGAAATTACCGCTTACCTGTGTTTCCAAAATCTCTGAAGAAAGTTGAATCTTTCTCCAATGTTTGAGGTCTTGAACAGTAAATTTGTAAACTTGAAAGAAGTCAGACTGAGAACCCTTTCTATAATGTAAAATAAGGGGCTTTTGTTAGTAGAACCTCTTTGGATAGGGTAATAAAACAGACTACTTAACTTTGAAGTCAGTCAAGCTCAGATTCAAATTCCAGGGATAAATAATTTTATTTCATTTAACCTCAGCTTCCTATTTGTATGAAAAATGAGTATTATAATCATACTAACCCCACATGCTCCTCTGAAGATCAAATGAAGATCAAGTATGAAAATTCCTGGTACATGATGTGTGCTCACTTGGATTAACCATTTTTCTTCTCTCTCCTGACATTCCTCTCCTTCTCTTCCTTCCCTGGAATGTGATGCATGACAGGCCCAGATAACACTGGATTTTCATCAGGATTAAAATGTGAATATAAGATGCCAGGATGGAAAAAAATTAGAAAGTCAACAGAAACATCCAACTTTGAGAAGTTCTGGGGGAGGCAGAGAGATGATCCAATCAATACTCTTCTTCTGGCACTGTTTTGTGTAGCAGAACATGTAGCAGTTTGTTAAAATGAGTGTCATCACATTTAATTCTGTCCCAGCCCTGAAGCAGTAGTAGTCAATTCCACATGCACAGGACACTTTGGTGCAGATGTTCTGTGAACTGCATAGGGAAGAGCGCCCTCCAGGCAGGCTCATAAAATACGCTCTAAACTTTTTAAAAGATCAAATGACTGTGAAATTGTGTTGAGTGTTAAAATTAGAGTGACAAGCTAAATACGAATCTGGAATGGTCATCCTACTGATTTGTCTTTTTGGCCAAAAGAGGGAAGGCCCCCAAAATTGATGACATTCAATTTAGCAACTATTTAATAATTAATGTAGCATATTCTAGACACCAAGCTAGGCAGCAAGGCTACAAAGATGAGTGTACATAAAAGGAAGAAATTTCTAAATACCTGATAATAAACTACTCTTTCATTTAATAATCATTGGCCAAATTATCCCTGACCCCTTATTCTATACCAAAGTAGAGAAAGCCCAGTAATGATCTCTGTTATGGGTATATTGGAGACTATTAATTAATTTGTTTAATTTATTGAGGTGACATTGGTTAATAAAATTATACAGGTTTCAAGTGTACAATTTAATAATATGCCATATGTATATTACGTTGTGTGTTCGCCACCCAAAGTTAAATCTCCTTCCATTACCATACATTTGACCCCTTTTACCCTTATCTACTTCCCCCCTCCCCTCTTTTCCTCTGGTAACCACTAAGCTGTTGTCTGTGTCTATGAGTATTTGTTTGTTTTATTTGTTTGTTGCTTTCAGTTTTGTATCTCATACATGAATGAAATCGTATGGTTCTTAACTTTTCCATCTGACTTATTTCACATAGCATTATAATCTGAAGATCTATCCATGTTGTTGCAAATGGCAGTATTTCATCTCTTATAGCTGAGTACCATTTCATTGTATATATGTACCAAATTTTCTTTATCCAATCATTTATTGAAGGGCACTTCAGTTGTTTCCTTGTCATGGCCACCATCAATAATGCTGCAATGAACATCAGGGCACCTATATTGTTGCAGGATACTTGGACAGAGAGATGGGACACTGAGGCAATAAGCAGGAAGTAGCGTTTATTGGTGCCGGCACCGGCTCAGCAGATTCACATCCAAAGGCTGAGCAGCGATTACAGCGGGGCTTTCCCTTTTACACACATTTTATACTTCCTCGTGTTCTTTCTATATAAGGAAAGTGTATTTTGATTGGTTGGCGGGTCGTAAGGGGAGTGATCGACCAGGGCCAGTGGTCTGTGCCGTCAGCTGTAACACTGAAAGTCCCTTACCTATTATAGGAAGAGAAATGAACAACCTTCAACCATTATAGGAAATGGTTAGCTTGGCCTCCACTACCACAATATCTTTATGGTAAATGTTTACAAATTTGGGAGGTAGATACCCAGAAGAGGGATTGCTGGGTCATATGGTATGAGGTTCATTCAAATATAGTCCCTCCACATACACAGAAGAAGACTGCTGGGTCAGCAGCCCCAAGAAGGACAGTGAACAAAGCATTCCCAAGCTGTGCTTGCCCCTAAGAACACTTCCCGTTGCTCCCATGGGCGCTGTCTGCCCCTTTGACCGTTCCCATGAGCATTATCAGCCCACGCTGATCAAGGATGTGGCTGGTTCGTCCTTCTGAATGTTAGCTAGGCAGCACATCCCGCTCTTATCGGAGAGAGATGACCCTTGTTCTCCTGGATGAGGTAATCCTCCCCCCTCTGCTCACATATAAAGCAGTACCTACTCTTGGCCAAGGCCTTTTTTTGAAACTCCAACCGATCAAGTGCTGAAGCCTCGCTGTATTATGAGTAATAAACAGCATGTCTCACTCCGCTCGTTCTCCTGGTGGTTTTTTTCGGAATATCTAAGGTCCAGGTACAGGCTTCTGGCCTGTACCTCCTGTATTACATATGGTAATTCTATTTTAAAATTTTCAAGGAACATCCATACTGTTTTCTATTGTGGCTGTACCAATTTACATTCCCACCAGCAGTGTATGGAGGTTCTTTTTTCCCCACAACCTCTCCAACACTTATTACTTGTCCTGTTGATGAAGGCCGTTCTAACAGCTGTGAAGTGTTATCTCATTGTGGTTTTGATTTGAAGTTCCTCAATAACTAGTGAAGTTGAGCATCTTTTCATATGCCTGCTGGTTATTTGTGCCATCTTAGGAGAAGTGTATTTTCAGGTCCTCTGCTCATTTTTTAATTAGATTGGCTTGTCGTTGTTGTTGCTGTTGTTGTTGTTGTTGAATTGTATGAGTTCTTTATACATTGGAGATATTAAGCCCTTTTTGGAGTCATTGTTTGCAAATATCTTCTCCCATTCAGTTGGTTGCCTCTTTGTTTCATTGATGGTTTCTTTTGCTGTGCAGAAGCTTTTTAATTTAATATAGTCCCATTCATTTCTTTTTGCTTTTACTTCCTTTGCCTTTGAGGTCAAATTCATAAAAACCTCTAAATTAAGGTCCATGAGTTTAATATCTATGTTTTCTTCTATACAATTTATTGTTTCAGGTCTTGTATTTAGATCTTTGAAGCATTTTGAGTTAATTTTGCTATATGGTGACAGATAGCAGTCTAGTTTCATTCTTTTGCATGTGGCTTTCCAATTTTCCCAGCACCATTTATAGCAGAGACTTTCTTTTCTCCGCTGTATGTTTTTGGCTTCTTTGTCAAAAATTATTTGTCCATATATACGGGGGTTTATTTCTGGGCTCTCAATTCTGTTCTACTAGTCTGTATGTCTGTTTTTCTGCCAATACCATGCTATTTTGGTTATTTCACTTTGTAGTATAATTTGAAGTCATATCTTGTTCTTTTTTCTTAGGATTACTTTGGCTATTTGGGGTCTTTTGTGCTTCCATACAAATCTGATGAATTTTTGTTCTATTTTTTTTTTTAAATGCTACTGGGATTTTGATGGAGATTGCATTAAATCTGTATATTGCTTTGAATAATATGCCACTTTAACTAACTATGTTGATTCTTCTAATCCAAGAACACAGAATATCTTTCCATTTCTTTGTATCTTCTTCAGTTTCTTTTAATAATGTTTTTTAGTTTTCAGTGTATAGGTCCTTCACATGCTTTGTTAAGTTTATTCCTAGGTATTTTATTTTTGTTACAATTGCAACAAAATGCAAAAGAATTTTTTTCCTGAAATTTAACTGTTACTATACAAGAACAAAATGAATTTTTGTGTATTGATTTAATATCCTGCAACTTTATTGTATTTGTTTATTGTTTCTAATAGTTTTTTGGTGGAGCCTTTAAGTTTTTCTATGTAAAGGGTAAGAAAAAGCATTTGACAGATACAGCATATATTTATAATTAAAACACTTAATAAAATGGGTATAGAAGGACAATACCTCAACATAACAAAGGCAATATATGACAAACCCTCAGCCAATATCATACTTAATGGTAAAAAACTGAAACTTTTCCTCTAAGATCAGGAACAAGACAAGGATGCATGCTCCCTACCACAAGTCCTAGCTAGAGTAATCAGTCAAGAGAAAGTTAAAAAAAAAAAAGGGGGGCATTCAAAGTAAGAATGAAGAAATCAAATTTTCACATTTTGCAGATGACTGTAGACATTTAAAGACTAAGGTCTTTAGCTGGTTTCAAACTTTTGTCTCTAACAAGCAAAGCAGATCAGCAGAGGTGGTATCAAACTTAAAACTATTTGTCTCTCACAAAATGTTCTCACATACCTCATATATATTTTTGCACACACAGAAGGGGGATGTTTCCAGCAAAATAGATAATTAATCTCTTTAGAACTATAGTTAACTGGTCTACTAGCCTAGAGTAAATAAACTTTTATGTATATCCCTGTAATTTAAATTCTGCCTGATTTAGAGGTAAATTTTGTTTTTTAAAAAAGCTGGGTTAAATGGTATTTAAATAAATTGGTTCTCTCTCCGGTTTATTATTTCTTTCCATTTCCATTCTAGGTTGAGTTATACAGGCAATGACATGCATTCTTAATGTCAGAGGGGCAAGAACCAAAAGAGAAGAGAAAAACATAAAATGATATAAAAATTATCTCAGGTTTACTTAAGGAAGTTGGCAAATAGAGATGGGGTAAGAATTTTGAGGTTAAACCTCACCCTGGGACAGAATTTTTCATTTAAGTTTGAATCATGTAGGTATATATTCTATTGTTAGCATTCCTAGTGTAAGTATTATAGAATTTGTAAATTATTTAGAAAGCAAAATCAGACTGAGTTATGTGGTTTGCTTTGTGCCTTAATAATATGTATATAAGAATCATCAAGCAATAAACATAATACCAGGTCAAAATTGGGGGGAAGGTATGCCTCTTATAGATACAACTCAAGCCATTTTTATATCTTATGATTGCTCTGAGTTTTCATTCATTATATCACTTTGATCTTCCTTTTATATTTTATTTTCTTTTTGTTCCTGGTCAAAGTGTGGTCAAAATAAAATCTGCCATTTTTTTTCCCCTGCATTTAAAAATAAATGAAAATCAAGATATACAGGTGGCCAACAGGTACATGAGAAAGTACTCAACATCACTAATCATCAGTAAAATGCAACTCAAAATCACCATGAGATATCACCTCACACCTGTTAAAATGACTAGTATCAAAAAGACAAGAATTAAGTGTCGGCAAGTATGTGGAGAAAAGGAAACCATTGTGTGCTGTCAGTGTGAATGAATATTGGTGCAGCTACTATGGAAAATAGTATGGAAGTTCCTCAAAAAATTAAAAATAGAACTGCAATATGATCTAGCAATTCCATTTCTAGATATTTATCCAAAGTAAATTAAAACACAGCCTTGAAAAAATATAGTCATTCCCATGTTCATTGCAGCATTATTTACAATAAAATATAATAGCTGGACATGGAAGCAACCTAAGTATCCATCCAAGAATGAATACATAAAGAAAATGTGGTATGTATACACAGTTGAATATTATTCAGCCATAAAAAAAAATGAAATCTTGCTATTTGTGACAACATGGATGGACCTTGAAGGCATTGTGCTAAGTGAAATAAGTCAGACAGAGAAAGACAAATACGATATCGTATCACTTATATGTGGATTCTTAAAACAGCAAGGACAACGACAACATGAGATTATGTATATAAAGAACCGATTGATGATTGCCAGAGGTGGGGGTGTGAGACGGATAAAAAAATGGGTGAAGGTGGTAAAAAGGTATAAATTTCTAAGTTTAAAATAAATAAGTCCTTGTAATATGTAGCAGAGTGACTACAGTAAACAATACTGTATTATATATTTGAAAGTTGCTAAGAGTTCTCATCAAGAGAAAAAAATTAACTATATATAATGACAGATGTTAACTAGATTTATTGTGGTGATCATTTCACAATATATACAAATATCGAATTATCGTGTTGTATACCTGAAAATAATATATTATGTATCAATAATATCTCAATTTAAAAAATTAAATTAAAATAAATAAATAAGATTCATTGCAAGTTCAATTATAACCCCTGCATTCTTTTTTTGTAGGACTTGACCCACCAGTTTTTAAATTTGTACTAAAATGCAAAAAAACAAAAAACAAAAAAAAACCCAGAAATATGCAAAGCATTCTTTAAGAAGACTATAATTGAAAAACTTATACTACCTGATTTCAAGACATCCTATAAATTCACAGTAATCAAAACGGTATTACACTCACATAAGAGTCAACAAATACATCAGTGAGACAACACGCAGAGAGCAAAAGTAGACCCAAACTTATAAAATTATTTTATTTTCAGCAAAAGAGCCAAAGAAATTGAATTGAAAAAAGGACAATATTTTCATCAAATGGTGCTGGAACAATTGGATACTTGTTTGGAAAAAAAATTAAGTTTGATCCTTACCTCACGTTGTCACTGTTGTGAGCAATCTAAGTGTCAATGCCCCAGTGGAGCTGATGGCCCTCGGTCCTTTCTGCTGATGCAATAAAGAATTACAGATCAATGAAGATTAGGAAAAGTATGATTTATTGAAGTATGTTTCAAGAGAGAAACGGCTACACCAGTGAGAGCTGTAGCCTCACAGATGTGAGGAGGTCTGTCTTATATCTGGGCCATGATGAGTGGTTACAAGGGTGGTGCTAGCTGATTGATGCGTAAGGTCATTTTGATCGACAGTTGGCTGTTATATAACATATTGTCAACTGCACATGCGCCTTCTCAAAATTCAGTCTGTTATAATTAGATTCATGAACTTCTGGGTATATATATGATGTTATAATGATGGTATAAAGAGGCTGAGGTGAAAAAAGTTCAGAGTACGCCTTACTGTGCAAGCGTTTGTGGCTGGCCTAAACTGGTTGCTGTGTTATAGTCATTTATTTCCTTGTACTTCAGGATGTAGGGGTATTGTTATTAGAAAAATGAGCTTTTTCTGGGAGGACGTAGGGGTGGCCTTTTAGGTTGCGCCATCAGTGTTGTTATTTATATTGTTACAAAGCTGGGCCTTCACTCTCATCACTCATGGCTACCCAACTATCTAACATCACACACAAAAATTAATTTGAGATGAATTATATACTTAAATGTAAAAGCTCAACAATAAAACTTTCAGGAGGAAATATAGGAGACTATTTTTGTAATTTGGAGGCAGGTACAGGTTTCTTAGAAAAATATATAGAAAACAATAACAACAGAAAAAATAATCATTAAAACAAAAGAAAATTGATAAATTGGACTTAATTTTAAATTTCTTACTAAAGGACATCTTTAAGAAAAGGAATAACAAAAGATATATATATTCCTATGTTCACTGCAGCATTATTTACAGTAACCAAGATATGGAAGCAACCTAAGTGTCCATCAATAGACGATTGGACAAAGATGTGATACATATATACAATGGAATATTACTTGGCCATAAAAAAGGATGAAGTCTTACCATATGTGACGACGTCGGT
Organism: Pteropus vampyrus; assembly: GCF_000151845.1. Lineage (NCBI taxonomy): Eukaryota > Metazoa > Chordata > Mammalia > Chiroptera > Pteropodidae > Pteropus > Pteropus vampyrus. Next base: position 674,030 of record NW_011888826.1, on the reverse strand, counting down.
GAACCTAGAGGGTATTACGCTAAGTGAAATAAGTCAGGGAGAGAAAGACAAACATCATATGATTTTACTTATTTGTGGAATCTATAAAACAGCATAAAGGAACAAACAAAATAGAAACAAACTCATAGATACAGAGAACAATCTTATGGTTGCCAGATGGGAAGGGTCTTGGGAAGCTGGATGAAAAAGATGAAGGGATTAAGCAATACAGATTGGCAGCTAAAAGATAGTCATGGGGAAGTAAAGTACTGCTCAGGAAATATAGTTACTAATATTGTATAACTATGTATAGTGCCAAGTAGGTACTAGACTTATCAAGGGATCACTTCATGAGTTATAGAAATGTCTAACCACTCTGCTGTATACCTGAAACTAATATAATATTGACTGTCAACTGTAATTGGTATTCAGGATAAGAAAACATCCCCTACAAGTTAATAATAACAACAAATAACCAACCCAATGAAAAAATGAGCAAAATACTTGAACAGATACTTCAAAAACTATATATGAATGCTTAATAATCTTATTAAAAACTACCCAGCATTATTAGTTATTAGAAATATGTAAATTAAAACCACAGTAAGATAACACACTCCTACATTTAGAAGACTGACAATAATAGTGCTAGCAAGCACGTGGAGCAATCGAACTCTCACACATTACTGATGGGAGTATCAAAAGGAATAACTACCTTATAAAATGGCCTCATGGTTTCTTTGAAAAATAAACATACATCTACATTACTCTACTCCTACATATTTCTCAAGAAAAATGAATGTGCATATCTATAAAATAATTGTACAAGAATGTTCATGGTATCTTTATTCATGATGACCAAAACCTAGAAACAGCCGAGTATCCAACCATAGGAAAATGGGTGAAAAAAGCTGTGGTATATTCTTAAATTAGAATGCTTATCAACGATATAAAAAGAACAAACTGCTAATACAGACCACTGGAGGCCAATCTCAAAAGCATTATGCTGAGTAAAAGTCTAACAGAAAAGAGTACATATTTTATGAGTCCATCTATGTGAAGTTCTGGACAGGAAAAACTAACCTGGATGTAGAAGTAAACATTTTGACCTCCTCTGGGTGGGTAAGGACAAAGATTGACTGGAGATGAGCATGAGGGAACTTTCTGAGGTGAAGATTTTCTATATCTTGATAGAAGTTTGAGATACATAGGTGTACGCATTTGTCAAAATTCATGAATAGTAGACTTAAGATTTGTCTATTTAATTGTGTATAAATTTTATCTTAAAAAAGGAACTATAAACAATATTGAGTTTAGAGGAAGTATACTTGATATCTGCAACTTACTTTGAAATGCGTTAAAAAATAAGATGTTCATGGATGATATATGGATAGATTAATAGACAATAAAACAAGTATAATAAAATGTTGATAGCAAAATCTAGGTTGTGGATATATAGGAATATACCATAAAATTAATTAAGCTTTTCTATATACTTGAAACTTTTTATAATAAAATGATGAAAAAAATGAATATGAAAGATTTTTTATACTTCTTTTAAGTTTAGAATTAATATAGCAACTCTATTATTAACACTCATTTTCCAAATTCTTAGCCATATTTGGCATTGCCAATCATATTCTCAGACAAGCACCTCTCTTTATATTTGCGGAGTTCATTCCCCCTACATACACACACACGTGCTCTATGCTCTATTTAGATCTATTAAGAGGCATCATGATGATCATTGATCATACCTCTATCTTTATGGTCATTTTGAAACCATATACTTGTCAATTCCCCACCCTCACCCCTAAACAAGGGCTGTGGTTTTTCCAGGGCTATTTACCATGTCTGATCTGTGCAGAGGGTGGGAAATAGCAGTCTTTTTGGTTGGTCAATAGCCAGCTTGTTTGCCCAGATGCCTAATTTCAAGACTCATCATATTGAGATTATTCGTAGCCCCATAATTTTTCAACCAGCAGGTACTTACATACCAGATGGTTCCCTGCTCCTGATTTTCTCAACAAGATTTTTTAATGAGACTATTATATGGCTTGCTGATGGTATCACAATTAGTCAGAAGTAAAATGAAAAGTGAAACTAGGGCTGATTTCACAAAGGCCCTTCCAGTTAATCCCCAGGCATTCCAGTTCTCTTAATCTCATTGTAAAAAGAAAAAGATTGCCTTAATGTGACTATTTTAGAAAATATAGATATTATTTCAATGGATATTTTTGGAAATAACATTTTATAGGAATATATCACTTGATTATCTAATCACACAGCAGGATTTCTGTGTGATTAGAAAGCTGGGTGTCTGCTAGCCCACAAAAGCTATCATTAGAAGGAAGAAATGGTCTGAACGTCAACAACTAGGTGACATCAGGATTCTTAGATGAATAGATATAGATGGGAAGAAAGAGTCAGATAGGATAGGAGAAAATAGAATAATAAAAATGAAAATTAAACTTCTATTCTAATCTTTTCAATTCTGTAATCCCATTTTCTGTAATTCTATAGCATTTAAATGTTATCCTATTAATGACAATGAGCACATCTCAGAAGATGTCAAACCTCTCCCTACTCTGGTCTTTCAGACATTGAGACATTCTTTGAGACTCTGGAGGGAGCCCTCTCTGGCAGCAGGGCACACCACCATTACCAGTGCCCCGGGAAGCCTCCATCTGTGCCTGAGCAACTAGAATAATAACACCTCACTGTCTGAACCAGCTGGAGTCTTCCCATTGGAGCTCATGGACCACCTGTCACCCTGTTCCTTTGGTTGCTATCATGTCTACTTTCTACAGTGAATGAACTTACGTCTATCTTTGGTCTCTTTCCTCTTGACTTATCACCTTAATTTAAACGTGACTTTCTATGTCTTCTCCTGGACTGTCCCTTATTTTGATTAACTCCTTATATCATACCTTACTTCCTTATAATGATTATGTCCATTTATGACCTTAGACTGTTGTTTGCCCATCACATTTCCATGACTTTAGTTACTGATATTCACACATCCGTTTATACTTTCCTGGCTCCTTCTTCATGTCTGTGATCAACCAGTCTTATGGACAAGAACATACCTCAATATAGGGATTTAATGTAGGAATTCGAGATACAAGAAAAAGGACACCGAACCTGAGATCAGAAAACTAGTTCATCTCTTGACTCAGCTTCTTACTATGAATGGCTTTGAAAAATTTACAACCTCTGTTTTCCTTTTCGAAAGAGAAATGTTGTTCTGTCAACCTCTTAGTTATCCTTATAGACAAAAGACAAAATGTTTGTAAATTAGTTTGCATTCCTCCAAGTGCAGGCTGAGACAAGGATTCAAATGAAAGGGGTTTATTAAGAAGGTTCTGGAAAGACTGGTAGGGAAGAGAAGAAGTGATGTCAGGAAGAGAAGTGGTGCCAAGAAGGGAAAGCAGCACAAAGGGTAGCAAATAAATGTCATGTGGGTGACTGGAGTATGATCCTTCAAAGAAATTCTGGAGAAATTTCTCAGAGTTACCCTTTCCACAATACAAAGGAGCTAAATTGTTAGTTGAGGAATGTTTCTGGGAACCTATACCCCAGCAGTTCTGGCCTGCCCCATCCCTGAGCAGAGCCTCCTTCTGCAGTTTCCGGGCACTGCAGAAGCTGCAGAAGTGGTAAGTGATAAGGGCTGTGGGATATAAGCAAGGAACTAAAATGTATCATAATTACTATTTCTTAAAGACCTCAGCATTTGAGTGAGTTACCTTCTCACCCTGTATTCTGCCACCCTCATAGCTGTTGATTCTTCAACACCCTTCTAGCACGTTGTCACTCTTGCCTCACCTCCAATAATCTTTATTTTAACTCTACTCCATCTACCCGTAAATATATGACGATCAACTATCACTTAGACTTCTTCCACATATAAAACCTTCTGGCTTTTTCTTTTTTGTTTAAAGTTATTTATCTTTTGGTATTTCTGTTCCCTCACTCTCTCTGAACCTTATCTGTATTCTTAATCACCAGTCCTTCAACCTCTCTTTATTCTCATATGCCCATTAGGGCTCTTTTGGTTTCCTCTGCCTCCTACTAACAGATGATCAGTAATTTAGCCAACAGTCCAGATAACAACATATAATTCCATAGTCTGTTGTTCTTTGATAATTTGTGTTGCCAATTTTCAAATTTAGCTGCTTTTTCATTATATTTAATATCTTACACCAAAAATGTTGCTTAGGGTCTCTCTCACGTGAGCATTAAGAAATCCGACAAATTAGTCAGAAGCTAAGCAGGGTCGGGCCTGGTTAGTACTGAAATGGGAGACCATTTAGGAAGACCAGGTGCTGTAGGCGTAAAAAATAAAAAAAAACTAAAGAATTGTAAGCTGACGAGGTCCTTGCAATCTGTGAGGTCAACTAAGGATTGCCTCGCCTAAAACAATTTTTTTTTTAATTGAAGGAGAAGAAGGAAGGAAGGAAGGAAGGAAGGAAGGAAGGAAGGAAGGAAGGAAGGAAGGAAGGAAGGAAGGAAGGAAGGAAGGAAGAAATCTGACAAATTAAAAAAAAGCAAGCACTTCAACACATATCAGGCAGAACTACACAAACTATTATCAGGTGTCATGTAAAGGTAGTATTTCAAGATCAAATAATTTCAAGAATTTATTGGTTAAACAAGATCGAGAAGATTGTAACCACCCAGTTTCTAAGAATCATTAAATATTCTCACATTCATTATGAAGATTTAAGAAAATAAGCTGGCAAAATTTTCCAAATTTATTTGACTCTAAGGATTCTACGAGACAAACTTTAGGACACACTGATTTATTATGATCACAAATGATTACATGTTACAATCTTCCAGGAACAGGTGCATGATGTCTGGAAATTGTATGTGGCCTCTGTAAGAGGAGCTTTGTCATCTCAAAAAATATATACTTTATTTTGACTAATTTTTTTTTAGCATTGTTCATAGAAAACAGAAATAATTCACCTCTGCTTGAAGCATAAACCTTATTCTTAAGAGGAGAGCATTCTATTAACTTTCAAGCTAACACAGTTCAATGGAATTGGTGATTCTAAACTCAAAGATATCTTATCTCTGTCTTACATGGTGATTATTGCTCAGGGCATGGTCTTTCCTTGTTAACCAAAATGTGCCAGCCTCAGCATCCATGCAGTTTCTCACTAATGCACCCATGAGAAGTGAAAAGAAAAATACCTTTCCTTCAATGTCATCATGCTTGGTCAGAGGCATGGCTCAGCAAAACTGCCTGGGTCTCAAGGGGAAAATAATTAAACTACTTTTATTCCCATTTGTAGCTACTTTACTTAAGGTATCCCCATGTTCCGAGGGACTAGGTGGCTGGGCAGCCATGTATTATGCCCAGAACAATCCTCTAATGACCCAATTCCCGCTTCCCCTCTATAGGAATTACCATGCCTTCACTTTATTCTGGAGAGTAGTTTGAGGTCCAGAAAGGATCAGGTCGATGTTTCCTACTATGAAAAAGTCCCCTGACCTTGAGAGCAGATCTCATAACCTGTCCCATTTGAATCCCTGCGTCCCAAACTTAAATGATGAAGGAGAAATTCTCCTACATTTAAAACTATCGTTCAGAAGAAAACAAAAAATCACCCAGTAATATCACAGAGGGCCAAGAATTAGCTAATATAGATGAACTTCATCATAGTGCTGGCAAAAAGAATTTCTTATTTATCATTTCTTATAATCGCGATAAGTATTAACACATCATTGTGTTCCGTTAGGGGTGATCTAAATCTGTCATTGTCCCAGTAGGGCTGAGCAGACCTCGGTTCTTTCTGCCATCATGGTAAAGAATTACGGATCAGCGAAATATAAGAAAAGTAAGATTTATTAAAGTATATTTCAAGAGAGAAATGGGCTATGCCAGAGATGGCCACAGCCCCGTAGAATTTGGGAAGGAAACCTTATATTGGCACTTGATGTGTGGTTACAGGGATGGTGTTAGATGATTGGCACCCAGGATCATTTGATTGTTATTTGGCTATTATAGAACCCTTTGTCTACTGTGCGTACAGTTACCCAGAATTCAGTCTGTTATAATTAGATTCATAAACTTCTGGGCATATGTAAGATATCATAATGACGGTATAATGAAACTAAGGTCAAGTGAGGACAGTGTATGTACTAATTGGACAGGCATTTGTGGCCGGCCCAAACCAGTGGCTATTTTGTGTTTTTTTATTTTCTTGTATTTTAGGATGTAAAGATATTCTTAACCGCAAAATGAGTGCTTCTGGGAGATCTTCAGGGTGGTCCCTGGGTTGGGCCAGCATTATTCCCCGCTTCACTCACATCCACCTAACGGCCTAATGATTGGAAAGAAAAATTATCTACCCAAAGGAGAGTGGAGAGATTTTCCTGAAAAATGCTCAGGAGAAATCACTGGATCCCCTTTTTTTAACTTATTTTTATTTATTTTTTTTATTATGGCGGCATTGGTTAACGAAATCCAGTAAGTTTCAGGTATACAATTTAGCAGTTATGCATATATGCCTTACTGCTAAATATACATATATGTGTATGTATGTATATATGTACATACATATATATATTTATTTATTTCATCGTGTAGGATCTCCTCTTTTCTCTGGCTCGTGGAACATTGAAGTTTGGAACACAAAGTGTGTCGATTAAATCTCTACTTTCTGCTCTAAACTATCCCCAGTTTAAAGAAGAGACAAGCACCCCCAAAATGACCAACACAGCAGGCACTGATGTTTATACATTTGCTTGATAAAGGGAGACACACCAAGAAGAAATCTTTGAGTGGTTCCCTCAGAGGATGAAGTAGCTCCCTCAGTGTTGGGGTGGATGAAAATTGAGGTATATGTGCTAGAAAGGAGATGGGTGAGTCATTGTATCTACACAAATTAAGGGCCAAAGTTGCTCCCTGGATTCAATGAGTCCATGAGTCCATGTACTGTTGGTTAAGACAAGACCAGCAGTTCACTAGTCAGGCGACTTTTTGTTTGGGTTGGTGGGCATCTGGCAGAGGGACTACACAAAATTACCACTGGTTCATCAGCCGTAGCTGATACTGAGCCCTGCTCCATTCCCAGCGCTGCTCTAGTCATTAAAGTTACATCGGTGGAGAGAGCAAAACAGAAACCAACCAACTCTTAGAGCCACACATACAGAATAAAAAACATTTTAACAGGTGTGTCAAGAACATTTTAAGCACGTTCTCAGCTGATGCCCATGTGTTTGATCCAAGGACCACACTTTGATTAACAAGGTCTAATGTCTTAGATTTTGGCCACCTCTGAACTAGACATAACACTCCAATTTATTTAAAACCTTGATGATGTGGCAAGAATCATTACTTTGTTAGATTCTCCTCTTTCTCTCACTCTTATCGCCAGAACAAGTAACTTAAAGTAGCAACAGTAAACAGAATAATAATAAAAATAATGTTTCTACTCAACCTGAGATTTCTGTTGCAGATAATAAATAGAAAACAAAGCCATACTGAGAAGTAGATCTCAGGCTTTAGGCCAAGTGGTTCTTCTTAAACTTTAATGCATGAAAGAATCACCTAAGGAGTTTGTTCAAAGGCAGATTCCTAGGTCTCACCACCTGTTGGATTCAGTAGGTCTGGAGTAAGGCCCAAGAACTTGTGTTTCTACTAAGCTTCCATGTGTTGCTGACACCACCATCCAGAGTCATCTCTCCTAGTAGCAATGGTATAGGCCCATTCATCAAAGGATAGGCTCTCAATGAATGCCATTGCTTGCCTCAATGTTGAAAACTGAGTAATGATGAATTGCCTCTAGGCAGGGGAAGTAAGGAAAGGAAATGATTTTTTTTTTTCATTTCATTAGGAAAATTAACAAATAAAATTTTAAAACAAATAATTATCAGAAAAATAAATTCTTGTATGACTTTGGAGCTCCAGAGATGCCAGTAAAGAATTAAACCATGAAGTCTTCCATGTTGGGCAGCTACTTCAGGTCAGTTTTTCCTGAGGCAGAGAGAACCTGGAATAGAGAAATATGAGAGGAGGCTGAGGAGGAGGGGTGGGCATATCTTGAAGGGGACTGTACCACACCAGGGAATTTGGGTTCATTATGTATCCACCCAAGACCTACTGAAGGAAGGTGTCATGATCTGATGGGCTTTGGGGAGGGTTATTCTGAGGTTGTGCTAGGGAATGTTCAGGACAAATATGAGACTGAAGATCAGATATATTTTGACTAACATTGGAATCAGCTATTTTAAATATCCATGAAGTGTTGGGAGCACCATGTTTAATAAAAGGTCTTAGCTGGTTTGATTTATCTTCAGTACATCTCTGTGTACAAAAGCTTTTTAGTGATTCCTTTACGTGTGGAGAGTTCTCATATAGGTCTATAGACCTCTTAAAGTCATCTTTCAAATAATGAAATCTGGTTATAATTCAAAGGCACTGTAGTCAACCTACAAGTAAAATCAAGAAAACAGGCTTGATAATGGTGATAATTTTATTGACCACCAGTAATATATAAACTCTGTAATTTTGTATTAACTATAAGAACCATTTATGTTTTATTATTATTATTATTATTTATTAGTTATGCCTACAGCTCCTGGTCTTCCAAAATGTTCTCCCATCCAAGTACTAACCAGGCCCAATCCTGCTTAGCTTCCAAGATCAGACATTGGGCTTAAGAACTGTTTATATTAAGCACTGGTTTAGAGGACTTACCATGGTTCTTTTTAGGGTAAATATTTTATAGCAAAATTCTTGCTGTACACACTCCATTAATCATGTGCCAAAAACATACTGCTCTGAAATAAGTAAGGGTTAGATAGATAAATGTGAAATTTGTTGTAATTTTCAGTCTAAATTGGCTTGCACGTTTGAAAGTGAAAGGGGGTGATATCAATAATTATGCTACGATACATGGTCACCTGAGTTTAGGTATAATGTGCCTGATAAATTTCAAAACGCTTATACATATTGTGTGAATAAACATGACCTGAAGATGGTGTTAGATTTAAAATGTCTCATACAAAAGCATTTCATGATAAATAATCTCATAGCAGACAGCTTTTGAAACTTTGAACTAGGAACTGAATTCCAGTAACTTCTCCTTCTGTAGTTAGGAGGCTTCATACTTTTAAATCAAAGATATGGTTATTATTTGTTTGAGGTTCTTTGACGACAAGCCTTTCTAAACACAAACACACATACATCTTTTCTTTCTTTAAATTTCTATTTAGGGTTTGACCATTAGTAATAACATTTAGTTCCTTTTACCTTTTAAACAGTAGCTTAGAAAGTATTAAAAACCTGTGAAAATATATTTTAATAATCTTTTTCCTGTTGTGTTATTCAAAATACTAATTTTATGGGTCAAAATTTATTTGTATTTTTTTACTTTTTTCTTCTTTACAATATAGCTGAATTCACTCCGATTTTAAAATAAAATATGGGTAAGCTCAGCTGCATAACAACATGAGAGGCAACAAGTGTTTATTTGAGATCAATATAAGTAGCTATTAGGGATGTACTGATTGATTCAGGCAAAAGCCCAAATAATGTTCCAATTAGGAAACAGAGACAATGAGTATTTATAAGAAAGAGAAGAGGAACAATTACATCAATAGAAAGAAGGCATTTCTATTGGTGCAGAAAACAAAATATAATGGTGTTTATTCTAAAGAATGTTTTAAATTTTCAGTCCAGCTGTCATCAGTGCAGTAGTCATAATATCTGCTTTCTTATTATCTTTACAAACAGTTTCTTGGGGCACGAGGTTGATTTGGTGCCTGTCCAGAGGTTATTTTGCCCTTTTTTAACATTCCAAAGGTTTCAGATATAAGATGTGCAAGGCAGTTTCTCTAACATGCAGGTCCAGCTCCATTTTAAAATGACTCCATTTATTATATTTTTTACAATATCTATGGGATTTTAATTTTTTTTTTTTTGAAAGTGACCGAGTGACAATATGGGCAGGACAATGCCACTGGAAGAATTCATTCCTTACATTTCCCAAGAGAAGGGGGCTTGCCACAGAACACAGGGCTACAGGGAAAGCACTGGGTTCTGATCAGGAGCAGAAGCAGGAGTGAGGGGAAAGGAGTGAGGTTAAGGCCAGAGCCTTTATTGGGGTTTCTGCAGAAAAGGCAATGTTGGGCAGAGTAAACAGTTTGGGATTGACTCATTTAAATAATTCCAAAAGGCTTTGAACTATAGGGTTGATTCTAGTTGCCTGGTACCTGGCCATAGGATGATTTAGAAAAGGGAAAATATGGGTTTAATGTGTGAGATTAGAATAAAAAGGTGGCTTGGTGGAGGTTGATTTGCATATGAAAAACATGCTCCCTGCCAAGACTTTTGTATCTCGAAGAATTGGCTAGCAGGAGGAGGGGCAGTCCCTCCAGTTCCAGCAAGATTTTTATGATGTCAAAACATCATAAGCTACAAAAAAATTTTAAAAACATGTTAATATAATTCCGTGTTAAACTTTATAGTTTATAGATTTACTGAAATGAGAAAAAAATAATTTGTATACAAACATTCACTAGATAATGAAAAAGGCTATGAGAAGGGCAAAGACTATAAAGATATTCTTTCTGCATCTTCCCACCATTTTTGAGACATGGCTTTAATAGGACTACTGAATTGACAGTTTGGGACTAATTTAAGTTGTGGTCATCTTCCCAATGGTCTTTGTGCAATCGAAATGACCCACTGTGTATTCGATGTAATTCTTATGAATAATCACTAAACACTATTATTGAGGTATAAGCTTGCAACCAGCTCCTTCTTATGAAAATGCATGTTCCCAAAGGTGCAAGATTCTGCAGGACATAAAAAGGCATTGGTAATTTCAAACTGTGTGGGTTGCCAAAAATAGGCTTCTAGGAAAAGCCCTAATCTCCAAAAGAAAAATTAGAAGTAATGGTCAATGGCCCTTGAAAGTGGTTCTGGCCTCTGACCACACATATATACATTTCTTTTTGTACCAGAAACCAAAGAATCAACAAGTTCATGTTGACTAGTCTTCCATTATATTTTATGGTGTTTTTAAACAATATTAATTCTCCTTTCTGTGTAGCCTCCCAAAAGTGTGAAAATAGCTTTTTTTTCCTTCTTTTTTCCTCCTGTGTCCTTTAATGCTCCTAGCCTTTCAGACCCAAGAAGATTTTCCTTTTTTATGGGAACCTCTTGCATCCATTAATTCATTTAGTCAATCATTCACCTACTCAACACTCATTTATTTGGTAGCTACTAAGAAGTCTCAGGCACTGTATTGCAAGTTAGGGCATTCTCAGTTTTTACATTGTGAACACTTATGCATTATTTTGAAAAACATTAAAAGTGAGGTTAAAAGGATATAATAGTAGTTTAGAGTGTGAGCTTTGAATCCAGCCATAATATATGGAGTTGTTGTGAGGAATATATGAGATAATAGAATATTCAAAGCTCCCAGAACTGTCTCTTCCAGTCAGCAAATCTTGACACCTTTTATCCTGAATCTGTAGTGTTGGCTAACTCATACCCAATTCTAGAATTTCTCTTTTCCAATGGCGTTCGTAACACACCTTAAAAAAAATAATATTTACATGCTCCTCTTATGCCCGTGGGTAAAAGGGCCTGTTTCATGTAGCATCCTAATCATCCTCTCCAGACATGCTGGGCATTTTCCTTCTTGGGCTCTGGCTGCTGCCTTTTTCAGGATGCTGTTCTCCATCTTCTTTGTTGGTAAAAATACTACTGCACTTATCAGGGTCTAGTTCAAACATGACCTCCTCCACAAAGTCAGTTCTGATTGCCCCATGCCTACCAGGGGGCAGAACTGACCAATTTTAATGAGGTTCCATGTAACTTTGACCATACATTATTTGGCATTTTTTATATTTGAAATGTCAAGATATTAATAAGTTGTAGCAATTGTCAAGAATATCTTTACAATAAAGATTATTATGAAGATAATATCTTTAGAATGAAGATTATTATCTTTATAATCTTCTTTATAATATAATTATAATCTTTATAATATAATTATAATCTTCTTTATAATCTTTATAATAATCTTGTGAGTTTATATCTCCTAAAAGACAGGTGGAAATATTGCCATATGATCCAGCAATTCTACTCTGGAGATCTTTTTGAAGAAAAAGGAAACATTAAGTCAAAAATATATCTGCACCCCCACATTTATAGCAACATTATTTACAATAGCCAACGTGTGGCTATGAGCTAAGTGTCTATTGATAGATGAATGGATAAAAAATTGTAAATATATATAATATATATAAATAGATTTTTGAATATTATTCAGCTGTAAAAAAGAATGAGGTCTTGTCATATGTAACAAAGTGGACAGACCTTGAGGGCATTAAGTGTAATAAGACAAATACCAAATGATCTCTTATCTATGGAATCTAAACAAACAAAGAAAAGCTCATTGATACAGAGAATAGATTGGTGATTGCCAGAGGCAGGGAACAGAGAGTGGGAGAAATGGATAAACTGTTTTTTTCTCTCTTTTTTTTTTTTAAGTTTAAATTTTTAAAATAATCTTTTTTAAAGGGAAAAAAAACTTATTCATGCAATATAGGAAATAATAAACGATGCAATGTCACCCTTCTAGACCACAAATTTGTAATTCTTCCTGAAGTCTGCAGAGGAAGAAAATCTTACTTTCTTTCACAACAGGGAACCAAAAATCCTCCTGAGAGCACTCAGCTCCTCCCTTCTGCAAGATTCCCTGTTGGAAAGCCTTTTGACGTTTTCTTGTGAATTTCTTGAAAGAAAAATAAGAGATTATCCTGAGTAAACTTTTAGCTCTTCTGAGTAAATTGACCAATGTATAGCCTTTGAATCAAATACCACATCCTTTATTTGAAAGCACTTATACTTTCAATATTTTAGACTTCTCTGTCAATCAATCTATTCAGTATTTCTCGAGCTCCCACTTTCCGAGAGGAGGTCTTAGTTGCACTTGTGGCATCTAATCTAATGACAGTTTCTCTGTCTATGTAATGTATTTTGGGAAATATTCAATTCTGCTATAAAAGACACAGAAAATGGGATGAATGAAACTCACAAAATGAGTTAAGTATAGATAGTAAATAAGTCAGTAACTCATGAAAAATACTACAGAGTTAAGGAAGTAGAGCATTTGTGTGAGAACATAGATAGGAAGTGTTGGAAAGACTTAATATTTAAGAGCTCTTCAGTAGGCCATCCAGTGGTGACACGATTCAGCCCCATGTATTCTCTACCAAAGAAAGAACACACAGCTGTCCATCAGACCAACTGGCAAGCCGTAGTTGTGTCCATGGTGTGGGTCCCAGGTCTGGCTGTGATCCAGGCTCGTTGCTAGGAATAGGACTCTGGATTTAAACTGTTACCCCTAACTTATGTAAGTATGACTCAGCTTATTGATTATTACGCATGTGTGGCAGAATGCCACTATTGTTTTCTGACATATGTAAAGCCCATGTGGTCTCCTGGTGCAGAAGTGCGAGCTCCCTGCAATAAAGTTGGTTCCTGCCATTTCATTCGCATGTTGGCTCTTTGTGCATTTTTTCAACTGGGTGTCTCACCACCGAAACCTTCCCTTTTTGATCAGCTCGGCGCTGACACATGGGTATTTGTAGCTGTTTCTCTCTGCTAAAGCAAATATTTGTCATTGGCTCTGGGTCCCTTCGGTGTGTGAATCCCTTCCTTGAACCTCAGCTTTAGTCCTCATGACCACACCCATGGTGGGGAAGGCTGCTAAGTTGGAGAGACAGGACACATGAGCACTAGACTCAGGGCATGTATCCTTCTACCCTGCAGTCACTCTCCTCTAAGTGTGTTTTTCTTCCCCTTGCTTCTTGCTGTATTTCAAATTCATCAACTTGTGCCTCAAGCATTTTAATTTTTAAATGCATGCTGTCTGTTTGTGACCTCTGGGCAAGCTCACATGGTGGGCACTTAGAGATGACCAGGGTGTTAGGGTGATCCCCATACAGTCTAACAATACTGACCCATCCTTCCCATTGCTGAGATTTCCCCCAAAACACTCTTTCTGTGATTATTTAGCTTTTCAGGCTCACCCTCCCCATCTCATTTCTCCTCTCATTTGTTGTTGAAAAGAATTTCCCCCTCTGCATCTTCTCACTAAGCAAACCCTTCTTAATAGATGTTCTGAGACAACAAGCACAAAGCTGGCCTTCTCTGATACCAGTAAAAACTGCAAGTGTGGAATCGCCAAAGGGAAATGGTTTTCACTTTTAAAACCTGAGGTTTTGAGGTACAGAGGAACATTTCTGATACCACTAGACATTTATACAGGATCTAAGCAATTAAATAGAGTAGTCTCTCTTATCTGCGATTTCACTTTCTTGGTTTCAGTTACCTGTGGTCAACCACAGTCCAAAAATATTAAATGAAAAATTTCAGAAATAAACAATTTGTAAGTTTTAAATTGTATGCCTTTTTGAGTAGTATGATGAAGGCTAGTGCCGTCCCACTCTGTCCTGCCTAGGATGTGAATCATTTCTTTGTCCAGTGCATCCATGCTGCACATCCTCCCACCTGTGAGTAGCTTAGTGGCTGGCTGTCTTGGTTATCAGATCCACTGTTGAGGATCACAGTGCTTGTGTTCAAGTGACCCTTATTTTACTTACTGCCCCCCAAGTGCAAGAGTAGTGAAGCTGGCAATTTGAATATGTCAAAGAGAAGCCCTAAAGTGATTTCTTTAAATGAAGAGTTATGTAAATATAGGGAAAAAAATGTAGCATATATAGAGTTTGATACGATCTGAGGTTTCGGGCACACACTAGGGGGTCTTGGAACATATCCTCTATGGATAAAAGGGAACTAGTGTAAATGGGTGGTAAATGGTGGAAGCCTATTCTCTCTTGGAGTGGGAGCTTATAGCTAAGCAATGGGAAAAAGCTAGAATAAAACATGTTGAAGACATTAGTTTAAACTCATTTTTATTTTAATATAGTAACAGATAATCATGTAAAAAATATTTATAGATTTGTGTATATACACAGTATAGCTCCCCACTCTTTAAGTGTAAACTGTGCATAGTGGCTTTCTAAAAAGTACAGTAACGAAAGCAGGGCAGCAGAGGGAGTAACTTTAGTGGATAAACCTGACAAATACAAATTAGCATTGATAGTGATAAGTCATGTTGAAAGTATGTATTCTTGATATCTATGATAAAAATGGCACTTTATCTCTGAGGTCTTCTTCCTCAAAACACATAACTTTATTCTAATCAAGAGAAGAACATTTGACAGATCCCCACTGAGGAACATTTTACAAAATATCTAATCAATACTCCTTAAAACTATCAAGATTATCAAAAAACAAAGAGAATTTGAGCAACTGTTACAGCCAAGAGGAGCCTGAGGAGACATGATGAATGATAGCAAAATGTAACATGATTTTTCCTGGAAGAGGAAAAGGTGATTAGGCAAAAACTGAGGAACTCTGAAAAACATAAAGACTTCAATTAAGATTCATGTCTCAATATTAGTTAATTAATTGTAACAAGTGTACCATACTAATGTAAGATGTTAATAGAGAAAACTGGATATGGGGTATATGAGAATTCTCTGTACTATTTTCTTCCATTTTTCCTGGAAATTTTTTAATAATCTATTCTAAAATAAAAAGTTTACTTAAAAAGAAAACAAAACAAAACTCTGATATTTTGAGAGACTAAGCTTTCTAGTAGGGAAAAGTTACTTTCAATTAGGTTTTTGTTAATAAAAATGGTTTTTAAAAGTTAATCACTTATAGACAAAGTTTTATTTTGTGACTGGGTCAATTCATACACATCATAAATTAAAAGATTAAGATAGAGGAAGGCATTTTCTTATTTGACAATTTTTTTTTCTGACATCTGACACCTTATCAGGCTCTCCCTGCACAGCTACATTCCAACAACCTTGACTCCACATCTACCCAGGTCTCAGAGATGGACACACAGAACAGACTTGAGGCTATGAGAGTTTTATAAACCACCAGTGGCTGAATGACACACTGGTTCCTTGGAAGACATTTTAGCTCTGCGAACACAAGAGAAAATGATATTTTTAGAACAATTGTGTATATGATATAAACAAAGTTAGAAGATCAAGAAATGGTTATGCTTCTCTACAAGAGTATTTGTGTTTATTTCCTCCTTGGTTTCTATGTAATCACTTAGCACTGTTGAGGAGAATAGTGCTATTATTAGTCATAATAATTTCTGTTGTTTTCCCATCAATTTAGGAGTACATAGTGAAAATAAAAATGTTGATATGACCCATTTATGTACCACCTTGTACTAAATCAGATTTGATGTAGCAACCCAGATGCTCTGGGTGCCTAAGTACATCCTTTATATTGTGCCACATGTAGATTCAAGCAACCTAGATCCATGACAAGCAGTCACTACCAAGCTAACTACTGTAGCAGGAATTTGGGTTGTCTTTGCTATGGAATTGCTGCTAAGGTCCTACATTCTGAGTTTAGACTGTTACTTAGGCCAGTCACTGTCTCACTTAGTTTACTAAAATGATCAGAGAATGAGTTCCACTGTCAATACCACCCTTTCGTACAATCCCCCTCCTGCAATCTGCAGTCTACAGAAAGGGGGGCCAACATTGGGGACTGTAGTGTTGCTAAGAGAAGATATTCTTGCTCTTCATTCAGAGGGCTTCTCAGTCAAGGGAAGAAAGCTTCAGGGAGTGTTGCAAAGAGTAAGGTTTATGCTAAAAGAAGAGACCAGCATTTGTTCTCTGGTTGGATATCTGCTTACCATGAACTTGGAAAATTTCCCCTGGCTACTATAATAATGGAAAAGAAAATTAATGAGAGATGAAGTGGTAGAGAACTGCCAGCCACCTCCTTCCTAGTTCCTAAGAAATGTGCAATAGATCCCAAAGTGTCTGAAGTTTGAAGAGTTGGCCTCAGAAAAGTAGACACTTTGCAGCTATAGACTTGCGAGGACCACCTGGTACATTCATTGTGATGTTCTCAGAAGATCAGAGCAAAACTGTCCAAGGACTATGAAGTTCAGCGGAATGCAGGGAATGAGCTATCACCCTGAGGACATATTGGTGCATCAAACACTCTAACTGGACGCACAGATAATGAATTCCAACAGCAGTTATCACCAAACAAATTGATGTCTACAATCTGCCCCCAATAGGCATCTCTTTAAGCATTTTCCTCTCCCTTTTTTCTCCCTCTCACTTCTCCAAGAAATAAAAGAAAGTAAATTTCTCACTGTTCTGGTCTGCCCTGGAGGAGGGGAGCTTTTAAGTTAGAAAAAAAGAAAGAAGGAAGGGAGGAAGGAAGGAAGGAAGGAAGGAAGGAAGGAAGGAAGGAAGGAAGGAAGGAAGGAAGGAAGGAAGGGAGGGAGGGAGGGACGAAAGAAAAAAGGAAGGAAGAGGGGCAGGGATTGAACCTTATTGGAATGAGTATTCTAATATCTGACACTCAATGCTAAGTAAGGGATATGGCCAAGGTAACTTTAAGTGAGCCACTTCCCACTGGGAAAATGGTTTGTTTTGTTTTGTTTTGTTTTTTTCACTTATTTGGGAAACAGGTATTGGGTAAAAAGGACTTCATGTTAAATTCTCCCACATTGAGACTCCTCAATATACAAGCGGCACCAAGAATTTAATTCCCATGGGAATATACAAACCGACAATTTGTAAACCACTTCAGAAAAAATAAGAAAATGCTAATATCTCTAGAATTGTTTATATTAGTTTTATCTAAGTTATTGTATAGCTAGGATTATTTTATTTACTGGTATTACTGTAATGCTTAAGAGAAATGATACATCTACCCATTCAGATTTTATTTACAAACTACAGTGGAGAATATTCTTTATGCCTTTTCCTCTTAAAAATACATAGCTCCGTGACATAACAGAACCACAAATTGTATGATGTTAGCTATCATCAGCTTCTTGAGATATTTGGAACTCAGAATCAGTGTTACTTTCAGGAGTCCACCATAACTCCCAAAACAAGGCGGGTGACTGACATGTTTTACCAATCGTTGTTGTAAGGTGAGAAAAAATGTGGCGTATGAAATTCTGAAAGAAGACATGTCTTTTGGGAGACTGCCAGGTTGAAACTACATGATACCAAATACTCAGGAAAAAAAAAAAAAAAACAATAATTCACTTAGACATCTATTTGCTAACAGACATCTGGATGTTTGAGAGGATGTAGACATAAAATGCGATGACTGCCTAAATTCGACGCCATTTATCCAAATATTGTGCGTTGCTTGGAAACAGTTAAAGATCTGTAGTATTAAGATACAAAATGAGATAATGTCCCCTTTGAGGCTTGTGCCTAAACTGAACATGACACTCATTCTTAAATACTCATTCAACATTCAGTCACTTTTAACACGCAACTGACTTTTGAGATTGGTCTGAATTGCCTAGAGCTTGGACCTAAGTTCCAGAAATGTTAAAGAAAATACATTTCATGTTTTCTATCTTCCAACTTTAAAATGAGACATTTATTTCATATTGTTTTTAAAACAACTCTTTGAAAAGTATTAATTTAAAATCAATATTTTCCCATATACCCTTTCCCACCAATATTTTCCCATAATACATTTTCTGGTTTTATTTACATAACCATTATACATAAATAGGATACATTGGTGACCTGATGTGAGAGTACTCTGTCATGCACAGGAATCTGCTCTCTCAAAAGCTACTTGAGTACAGTATTATTCCTCTGATGAGAGGCATTAGTATCCTTCAACCAATCACCAATTATATTTATTCTAAATGGTCCACTTTGAAAAATTGTATACCGATATATTTCTCTCATCATTTTATTTTTATTTATTTATTTTTACTGCCTACAGCATCTGGTATTCCTAGGTGGTCTCCCATTTAAGTACTAAACCAGGCCCTGCCCTGCTTAGCTTCCGAAATCAGACAAGATCAGGCACATTTAGAGTAGCATGGCCGTAGACTTACCTCATTTTTTAGAGTGGTATGAGTATGGAAGCAAGGCACAAATCCAGGTTATCTAGATCAATTTCATGTTCTTAACCCTCACTGTAATGCTAATAATGCAGCCCAAGTTCAAATCCTGGCTCTGCCTCTTAGGATTGGTGACTATGTATGGCATCACTGCACATCAAACTCATCAGCAAGTTCTGCCTATCCTACTTCTCGAGCATGCCGCAGGTCTACCTACTGCTCTCTACGTCCCTTCTCTAGATGACTGTAGACTGAGTTCCCTTCCTCCAGTTATACCCTATACCCCAGTCTGATCTCTTCTCCATATCACTGATAGAGTGATCTTTCAAGAGTATAAATCAGATACTGTCACTCCTCTGGTTTAAATATCTCCAATAGATTTCTATTTCTCTTAGAACAAAATCCAAACTCGTTCCAGGTCCATATGCTGGCTCCCTCACTGACTTCTTTTACCAGAGTCTCTTTTATTAAGCTTTGGACTGTCGGAACCCCTCTCTGTACCTCAGACACAACGAGCAAGCCTTTTCCCACTTTACAGCCTTATAGTTGCTGTTCCCTCTGCCTGAAATGGCTAATTAATTCTTGTGCTGAAGATTTCAACTCAAATGCCATCTCTCCCAAGAAGATCTAAAGGAGCCTCCCTCCTCCACCCCATCCTATCACACTGTTAATCCTCTATTGACACTTTTCATACCCAATAATTCTCACTTTTTTTTTTAAACAAGGTAACCCTTGGTTGACCTCACAGATTGCAAGGACCTTGTCAGCTTACAATCCCTTATTTTTTATTTTTTTTGTTTTTTACACCTACAGCACCTGGTCTTCCTAGGTGGTCTCCCATCCAAGTATTAACCAGGCCAGACCCTGCTTAGCTTCCGAGATCAGACGGGATTGGGCTTGTTCAAAGTAGCATGGCCGTAGACTGAGCTGGATTAATCTCAATTGTTCACTTCTTGGCCATAGTGATTGCTCTAGCAAGGGCAAAATGCCTCAAACTAGGCCTATCAACATTCTTTCCTTGGATCCTTCTAACTGGCTATCAGATTGGAGAATCTTTCTCCACACTGGTAATGAGACTAACAGGAGGTTAGACCAGTGCTATCACAAGATAGTACATTGCCTTATGGATAAATAGGTCTGAAGGAATAGACTTGATAGAAGTAAAAAGAGCTAACAGATTTACCCTCAGCAGATCCACATCTTTCTCAGCTCTGTGGCCACTGTCACTTCTACAATTATCATGTTATGTTTATGCAAACCAATGCATTTCCCTGTTTTTGCTTAACTGACTTCGAGTTCCATTTCTATCACTTGTAACCAAAAGGTCTAACTAAATGGTTAGTAATTAAATTTGGATTTTTAAAGAATTTCAGGTTTTACAAAGAGTGGTATATTATAATTAAGTATATAGTTATATTCTAAGCCTATGGTCTTTAATGGTTCATCCATTTTGGCCCTCTCTCTATTCTGTGTCAGAAGAACCTCTATTCTTGACAGAAGGAAATTTTTCCTTTTTTTTTTTTTATTTTTCATAAAATCTTTTCTACTGAGGAAAAACTCCCAATTTAAAAATAGAAATAGGAAGATGTTTACAGTGATAGAGGTAGCACATAAAGGCAAAAGGTGAGATGCTTCCTCGAATCATAAAAATAAGAAATAAAATTATCCTCTAAGAGTTAATCTATAAAGTTCACATTATAGGATCAGAGCAGAACCAGTGAAAGCAATTGCAATAGAACGACTGTCTTCAAAAAAGACAACAATTCTTGGACCTGTACCTTTCTAAAATATTAATGCTTAAAATTGTATTTATGATACTTTAAAATATATACAAAAGTAGAGAGAAAAATACAATGTATACACATTCATCCATGACCCCAAATCAACAATTATCAAAAATTCACACCCATTTGTTTCATCTACCCCTCTTTTTTTTTCTTTGCAGAAATAGTTTAGTCAATCCTAGTGTTATGGCACAATACCCTACAAACCTGAATATGCATCTCTAAAAATTATAAACATTTTCTTGTATAGTGATTACTGTCAGTTTACAATCTTAGCAATTCTGAAAAGTAGAGATTATTATTTCTATTTTTACAGATGAGGAAAGAGGCTGTAAAGTGGGAAAGGGCTTGCTCGCTGTGTCTGAGGTACAGTTTCACTTCTTTTTTTATTTCACAAAAGAATTTAAGAATAACTGAGTCACTCAATGACCTGTTTCAACCATAGTCCATCATCATTATAATCATTTCTTTGCATATAACTTCAACTCCCTTGCCCCACATACTTTTCATCATTCTTGTGTAGTAAAACTTCAGCATTGGTCAAACCTAAAGATCTGCCAATCAGAATCTTCACCTGAGAAGAAAAGTTG
Source organism: Pteropus vampyrus (assembly GCF_000151845.1). Classification (NCBI taxonomy): domain Eukaryota; kingdom Metazoa; phylum Chordata; class Mammalia; order Chiroptera; family Pteropodidae; genus Pteropus; species Pteropus vampyrus. The sequence continues at coordinate 652,706 of NW_011888826.1, read as the reverse complement.
GTAGAGCTCAACCTCTAATTGTTCTGATGGGCATCATATATTTCTAACTACAAATCCTAAATAGGAACTCAACAATTACTTCTCCTTAGTTATATTTACTTTAACATTCAGTAAAACATCTCACCTAATTCTTCCTCTTTGAATCACTCCCTCTTACTCAAAGCAAGTGACTTTGAGTCAGTCTACAATTGAGAGAAGAGAAACAATAAATGGGCATCAGAAATGGAATCTTTGGTGGTAGTCAAACTTGTTTGACAAGTATTTCTAGCACAATGCTCTCTATGCATATGGGAGGTTTATACTTCCTGGCTCCTTTGGGTGATTTATTCTGGCCAATAAGTTAAGAGCAAAAATGATGGGTGTCACTCTTTTTCTCTCTGGTATGATAACAGTAAGTGCTAAAGATGAGCTTCTCATCTAGGTTATACCCCTGACTAACTGCAGTGCACAGAGCCTGAGACCTCCCCAACTGGCAGTAGATGTGCAGCATGAGTAAGAAATAAATTTCTATTGTTTTCAGTCTTTGAAATTTTAGGTTCTGTCTTTGTCCCCCTTCTCTTCCTAATAACAATTTCTCTTAGTTTTTCTCAGCCAGTCTTATGGTTTTAATTATTATCACCCCGATAACTTCCACGTTTATATCTTTGGCATCTGATTTTTCCCCTGAATTTCAGATCAGCACGGCCAATCATCCATTTGACATCTCCATGGGGCTAACCAACTGGTATGCCAAACTAAACATGTCCAACATACTCATTGTTTTTTTACCAAAACATGCTCCTTCCACAATCTTCCCAAACTCCATAAATGCTACCACACTTTATTCAAATGCTCAGACCAAAAACTTAAAAGTAATCTTCGATTCCTTTTCCTCCCCTTCCCTTTTCCCACATAATTCTCTTCTCCACAAGTACTATTGATTTGTCTTCTAAAACATATCTCAAACCTATTCACTTATCTACATCTCTTCTGTAATCCAAGTCACAATCATATCTTGCCTTGACTACATAATGGTTTACCTTTTCCTACTCTCATTCCTCAGCTATCCATTCTTCCACTAATGGCCAGAGTAAAATTTAAAATATAATTCATAATCATGTTCTTCTGGGGCTTTCTGTTGCACTTAGAATAAAATT
>NW_011888826.1:638021-651520 GCF_000151845.1 Pteropus vampyrus | reverse complement strand
CCATTTGACATCTCCATGGGGCTAACCAACTGGTATGCCAAACTAAACATGTCCAACATACTCATTGTTTTTTTACCAAAACATGCTCCTTCCACAATCTTCCCAAACTCCATAAATGCTACCACACTTTATTCAAATGCTCAGACCAAAAACTTAAAAGTAATCTTCGATTCCTTTTCCTCCCCTTCCCTTTTCCCACATAATTCTCTTCTCCACAAGTACTATTGATTTGTCTTCTAAAACATATCTCAAACCTATTCACTTATCTACATCTCTTCTGTAATCCAAGTCACAATCATATCTTGCCTTGACTACATAATGGTTTACCTTTTCCTACTCTCATTCCTCAGCTATCCATTCTTCCACTAATGGCCAGAGTAAAATTTAAAATATAATTCATAATCATGTTCTTCTGGGGCTTTCTGTTGCACTTAGAATAAAATTCAAATTATTTAAGCAGCCCACAAAACCCTACAGTTTTGGGCCCCTGTCTATCTCTTTGATCTTCTTCCAGCTCTTACCACTTCCAACATTTCTGGTCTTATTTCTATTCTTTGAACACACTAAACAGATTCTCATTTTAAGGACTTTGCATTAGTTGTTTTCTTTTTATTTGCAATGGCTTTTCCATTTTGCCATGTCTACACAATATGTTTTGGAGGATTTGGATGGGGTATCAATCAAATGTATGGGTTAATTTAGGTAAAAATTATATCTAAATCATGTCAAGTCTTTACATTCAGGGATGTAGCATATCTCACTACTTATACAACATTTTTAATACAAATTTTATAGTTTCTTTTATATAAAATTTTTATCTTCCTTGTAAGATTTATCTTGGGGTGTTTAAAAATATTTTGGGGGCAGGGTCTTTTCTATTATATTTCTAACTGATATTGCCAATGTATAAGAAAATTATCAGTTTTTGTAATAGTAATCATTTGTCTTGCTGCCTTACTGAAATCTCTTGTAATTTTAAAAATCACATTTTTTTTCAATTGATTCTCTTAGATTGTCCAAAGTAGACAACCATAACATCTAAAATAATGACAGTATTTTCTTTCTCAGATCAGGAGGGTGTGTATAGCAAACACATCAAAATCAGGGAGCCTGACCTGGAGTCTGAACCAGAACTTCTTATACCTTGCTGGTCATGAGGGCAGATTGTTGCTCCACGTCAGAGCTCTCCTCACTCCTGGTGATCTCACTAAAATTAGGTACAAAATATCAATCTCACAATTATTAATATAAAAAGCCAACAAGCTGGTATGAACCACTCTGAAACTCACTTCAGACATATCTTTACACAAACACTATTAATCAATCATTGTGTTTCATGCCTTGACAGTACCATGCAGCAAAATATCTTGAGTCAACTCTAAGCTTGCTGGCATTAACCTTCACAGCACAGTGATCATATTTTTTTTTAAATGTTATTCCTTTTAAAATATATACTTTATAATGAAATATCAACATTTAGAAGTTCTACATAACTAAGTAAACTAATATTTTTCCAGTGACTGATGTATCATGCAATAAAATTTTGTATAAGTAAAAGATCCATTCAAAATGCTAGACAAATGGATATTATTATAAGAAAGTACAAAATTTATTAATATAGTTTGAAATTCTACATTGCAACCAACCCTCAAAAAAACTATCACTTGTTAAGTTTGGAAAAACTACCAAAGAAGAATATCCATAATTATCTGCAAAAACTAATAGAATACTTCTTTTTGCAACTACATATCTGTGTGAGACTGCATTTTCTTCATATGCTTCAACCAAAATGACATAGTGCAACTGATTGATTACAAAATCGTATTTAAGGAGGCAAATTATCTTCTATTAAGCCATTTATTAAAGAGATATGCAAAAATGAAACAATACCACTCTTCTCACTAAATGTTTTTGTTTGTTTGCTTTGGAAATAGTGATTTTTTTTAATTTAAAGTGTTAGTTATGTTAACACATGATGGGTTTGTTATTTTTAAAGTAAATTCATAAATAAACATTTCTAATTTAAAACACTTTAATATCTACTATAGTAAATATTGATAAATAGAATCCATATGAACAGAAGCTCTTTTGGAATACTCAATAATTTTTAGTAGGGCAAAGGGATCCTAAAGCTAAAAGTTTAGGAGCCAGTGAACTAGACGAAGCTATACTGTTTTTCAAAGATATGATTATTTTCTTAGGCCCAGTTTCTAAGTAGACATATCACATTAGGCACATTAACTGATCTCTATGAGATTCTGTTTTCTTAGCTATTAAATGAGGTAATGGTATAACAGATGTGTAGGGAGCTAAAGCTCCCCAAATTCAAAAGAGTGTATGGATTATCTCGGGAGGCCTGCTTGCATAAAAAAGAAAAGGCTGGTTCTGTGGAATTCCAGGAAGAAGAAGATTAAGTATAGCCAAAGGGAGTGTCAAAGGGAGTGTCAATTGTACCTCGATCTTCAGGATGTTACTTTTATTATGTTATTTTGGGATACACAAAGGAACTGATTATGTATAAAAAGAAGCATAAGAAATAAACTCGGAGAGACAGTTGTGAGATCTGTTCTCCCTCCTGCACCCTGTCTGTCTTCTCTTTTTTCTCGGCACATTAACTGATCTCTATGAGATACCCGGTTTGACTTGGTCGAAATGAGGTAATGGTATAACAGATGTCAATCCACATATTGAATAAAAATAAAGCTTAATTTCTCTCTATTTTTTAATTGAAAAAGAGATATCATTCTGGCATCACATAAGATATGATGGCCACCTAAATTTAAGTTCATCCACACATCCTTCCCACAAAACAAAGAGAACAAATAAAGCCACCCAAACTTAGATTATAGATTACCCAAGAGACAGAGAAAACTATAAGCTTCATACTGATAAAAATAAGAAAGTAAACATGTGGAGTTGTAGACTTGATTTTTTAGGCCATATCATAGCATAGTCAGGTAAGGATTCATAGGAGAGGAGGAAAATGTCAGGCTCCTAGCGGTTGTAGAACTAAATTATTTCCTGAAAAATGTCATAACAGTAGTGAGGATATCCTGGGACAGGTCTGATCTATTGGGTCAGAAGATTATTTACCAAAGTATGAAAAAGAAAGCCTAGAAGACCATGGAATCAATGGTGGCAGTTTGGAAAAGGCAGCATTTTGGGGTTAGATGAGGCCTCTTTGAATGAGGTGTACCTTGGAGGTATGGTGTTTAAAGGAAAATAAAAATGTTAGATGATAAAGGTTTTGATAAAGCAAGATAGTCAAGGAATCAAAAGAAGACAAATCAAATGAATATTTAAAGTTATTCTTTAAAGAAATTTCATTAAATTGCTGTAACAAAATAATGCACTTTTGAAATTGAAAACAAAAACAGGTCAACTCCCTAAAGTGTCCACTTGCACTTTGTAAGATTACTTGCTGATGCTGATTCAGGAAAATCCAATACAAAAAATAAAAACTTATCCACCAAAGACTTTAAAAGTAGGAAACAGAAAATGGAAATCAAATCTTTTCAGCAGAAGAAAACATTCTACTCATCTATTAAAAATAAAACCTTCACAGCAAATAACAAATGAAACACAACACTCTAACAAAATTAAATATAATTTAAAAAGGACTACACATATGAACAAACACTATGAATCCGATTTTAAAAATTTCAGAAATGGGCAAACAGAAGGAAGATATGAAATAGAAGTTGATCAAACTTAGGAAATAAGACATGGTTCCATAGTGTAGCAGTTAGCAGGTCTGCTTTACACGCAGAACGTCCTGGGTTCATGCCCCAGTGGAGCCACAGTCCATGGTCTACAGCCATGCCACCTAGAACATGCCTGATGTCTGATCTTGGAAGCTAAGCAGGGTCAGGCCTCGTTAGTACTTGGATGGGAGACCACACAGAAAGATCAGGTGCTATGAGCATGGGGGAAAAAAAAAAAAACAACTTAGGAAATAAATTGAGAAGAAATAAAGTAATTTCAAAAAAGAAGATTAAATTACTAGTGGCCAAGGGAGAATAAATATGACTGAATTTACAGTAGAAATTTATAGAGGAAAAAAAGAAAGAAAACATAAAGAGGTGGGAAGCATCAGAGAATAAGTAGCATATATAGAAGACAGCGAAAGAAGATCCGGTACTTTCTAAATTTGAGCTCATGAAGAAGATAAACAAAACTGTAAAATGGGACTAATATTTTAAAATATAATTCAAGAAAACTTCCTGACATAAAAGAAAACTTAAATCTACACATTGAAAAGCCCATTACGTACATAAGGAAAAAAGTGTTTCAAACAATCAACTGTGAGACATTTCTTAATAGAACTATAAGATTTAAAGATAAAGAAAAATTCTCTGCCCCAATCCAAGAGACCAATCACAAGAAGGAAAAAAAAAATCATTTTGACAACAGACTTCTAGACAGTAACAGACACAGCAAAGAAATAGAATAGTACTCTTCAGAAACTCAAGAATAGAAAGTATGAACCAAGGATTTTATTTCCAACCAAACTGACTATAGATTGCTAAGCCAATGGCAAAACAGTATTCAATATGCAAGAATTTAAGGCTATTGTACACATGAACCAATCCTAAGAAATTTATAGATCAGATTTCTCCTACCAAAGACAATTGGGGAACTTTAGCAAAAGTATATTTAAGAGTTTACAAAGGTGGGGTAAAGAGAAAGATAGTGTGTAAATATTAAATGCTCTAACAAAGCAAAAATAACACTGCCAAAAAATAAATACAAGAGAAAAGGGAAAGAGTATGCTTTTGATTGATGCACAGGTAATAAGCGGAAGTCAAAGAATATAATTTATTTTAATTATCAGAATAAATAATAAAGAGAAAAAAAAGATTGGAAGTAGAACACCACAGTTACTAGTCAAAAGGTAACCACTAGGATAAAGATATAAGCCTTTCTATATATCAACAGAAAAAATTTTAATCTAAATTAATTTTCAAAAAAGAGAAAATATACCAAATAGTAAAATCATATAATAAATATAATACATACATAAATTTAATCAGAAATAATATGAGAGATCTGAGACCAAAGATGTGTCACAGGAAAACAACACAAATGGGCTTAATTCAAATATTAAAAATAAATTTTTGAAAACAAAAGGAAATATTAAATCTGGATCAGGAATATCAATATACAGAAGTAGATGATGATATTGTATCAACAATGATTTTCTAATTTTGATGGTTATATGGTGATTCTGTATGAAATTGTCCTTATTTTTTAGAAGTATTAAGTATAATGATCATCATGTGAAATTTACTCAAATAGATCAGAAAGAAAAGATAAGTATATAAAGAAATAAAGATAGAATAATAAAAAAATGCATGACATGTTAACTATTGGGGTATCTGGGTAAGGATATTTAGGCCTTTGTATTCTTGCAACTTTTCTGTAAATTTGAAAAAATTTTTAAATATATATTTTTAAAGTATATATAATAAAAAATGTAATTATATGGGAATATAATTATAGTTATGTGTATTGTAGGTAAAATAAACAAATATATGTTAATTTTATATATACTTTTTCAGTCTCCACTGAAAGAACACTGAAGTGATTCTATCTCCATAGCAACAAGCACATTTATCAGTCCTTTCTTCCTGAATACCATTATCCATTAAAATATACCAGGGATCTCTAAAGAAACGGCTGATTCTACATATGATCAGACACATCAGTAGGAAGTAGCTTGAGAAGCAGTCTCAGTCCAAACTGATGATGTTTTGATCATCAAAAAGAATAATAACTTTGATTGCAAAATGCTAAATAAATAAAAGCCTTGATGTTTAAGAAATAAAAAAAAAAAGAGAGAAAGGGAAAAAAGTACAATGTGTTACTATTCAAGTGATTAGACAGTCTCAATTTCTTACTCTAAAAATTGGTAATTAAAGGGAAACAATTAAATACACACTTGTCTTTTTAGGTAGAAATTCTTCCTCAGTTCATATGGAAAAGCTCCTCTCTCTCTCTCTCTCTCTGTCTCTCTCTCTCTTTCAACAGAAGAATTCCAGCTAATGAATATAAAAAAAATACTGGAATTAGGCAATCAACACTTTCACATCACCTAATAAAAATCTTAATTGAGATAAGACTCATCAATGGAATTCTATAATCATGAATTGTTATTGGTATTAGGATAGGCACAAAGTACCAAAATATCACCCCTCCAATTATTTACTAATTGCAAAGGAAAAAAGTGCTATTACAAAGTAAAAATCTGGTCATTAACATCTCAACAAAGTAATCGAACAGCATTATTACTAATTGGATCATTTGGCATTATACGCCTCCTAATATATAATAGGAGGTACACAGACATGAAGTCTATTTGCCAAAATTAATTAAAGTGTAATCTAATTACATTTTAACTAACTTCCAGGTTTTAGGGAATGTTAAATGATACCACAAAGAAACAAGCAAATCCAGAATATGTGAAAATCCTACAAGATAATTTACATTTCAAAAGTCCGGATCAAAGAAAAGGATGGTGAAAAAGTAAATATATTACCATAATCAAAAAATGCCCTTTATTTCTCATAAATAAATTTGAAATTCACTTTAATAGAAAGTACATGTCGAATATTAGTTGAATGAGTGGTGAATAAAAATACGGCTTCACCTTTCAATAAATTTTCTGCAGAAGGATGATTAATAATAACTGCCATCTATTGAATACAGATCCTGTCCAGAGATTAATCCTATAAACACTATTTCACTTAATCTACAACAATATAAGGTAGATATTTTTATCCCCTTTTGTAGACGGAAAATGATTTGGAAAGGTTAATCATTTGCACAAGGTTATGACAAGGGGGAGACTGGATTTGGATACCAACTCCACACTCTGTCATAACCTGCCACCTTCCATAACAGAGACATTCATTAAGTGCCTACTTTAAATATGGAACTATGCTGGGGGTCTTGATGACATTATAAAACTAACGAACACCCAAGTGATGATTGTAAATCAGGGTTTAGTGGAAAAAAATTGAAGAAAGCAGCAATAACAAAAATAACAATATAAAAAGTGACAACAAAACATTCGATTTTGTAAGTTGGCCCTTAAATACACACAAAAAAGATTGCTTAGATAAATATAATTTAGTTTTTCTCAATACTGGGCAGGGAGGGCTGCCGGGGGCTAGATTTGTTTCCATGTACATTTCGAGATCTTCTATGGTTTTCTATTTATCTTCAGTCCCACTGCCTAGGATTGCTTCCTTTTCCAAATTCGAATCTCTTCCATTCCTCACCTTCCCAACTTTTCCATCCTGTGTCTGAACGAAACCTAGCCTTGTTATATTATGGTAAACCAGCTCTCATTCACAACTGGGTTTTCAAAGATTCCTCCAACATCTTTGTCTCTCTTCTGAGGAAATCACTTTCCCCATGGCCCTCTTGTCATTATTCCCTATCAGTGGGGTCACTATCCTAAGCTGCTTCCAGATCATTAATTGGCCCCATATTAAAAAAATGCTCTTAAATTTTTAGCCACCCCACTATTCCTAGTTGTTACTGCCAAGTATCTTCTGATTACTCCTCACTCTCCTTGGAATCTTCTGGGGATTAGATAATATAATATATATAAAATTTACAGCATAGTGCCAGACACACAGTAATGGCTCAATGCTTATTAACTAACCCTTCCTTAGCCTGGAGGCCAAAAAAGATGAGGGCAGGGAGGGTCTTTCTTCCTTCTAGGTCAGATTCTCTGGCTTATCTTTCAATTTATTCAGAGCAATACTCTGCAGCATACCTTTCCTAATCCCTTCTCTGCCAGTTCCCTAACCTTTAGTTTTCCTTCAAAGTCTATGTCCAAGTGAGTGTCCTTCCTGAGATCGCACAGCTCTCCAGGGCTGTTTGTGCAGAGCACTGACCCCACGGAGTTGTCATTGCACCCCAATAGCTCACTTATCACTCCTTTCCACAAGGCTATAAGTTACTTGAGTTGAGGACTAGACCAGGTCTGATTGGATTTTTTTTTTTTTTTTTTTAAGCATTTCTAGTGCCTATTACTGCCTGGAACAAAGCATAAACTGAGACAATCTCATTTATTCTAGCCTAGAGCTCATCTCGAAGTTTTACAAGTAAAGGTAGTCTCCTGGGTTAAATTTATATCCTATCTCCTCAGAAATATAACTAACTCTACTTGAATACCAAAAGGTTCTTTTGTTTTCTTTTAAATTTAAATTAAATGGTTAGAGGTGGAATATGCATACATACGTGCATAAATTACCCAGAGAATTTAATGATCTATGAATTCACGCTAGTATTTCTACAGCATTTGCTTTCTTCTGACTCTTGACCTCTACAAGAAAAGGTGAGATTAGATTTTTTTCAAACATAATCGAGATTTTTTTTTCCCAATTGCTTATTTCAAACACTAAACAAAAAGTATCGAAATTATTTCTTGCCAGCATAAAGAGCGAGAATAGTTAGGTCATTTTTTGGCCATTTAGTTTGCTATTAAATCAAATGAATTTGAAAAAAATGTATTTTAAAAATACTTTCCTTATAGATTATTCTATTTAACTGTGAATTAAATATTTCCAAATAAAACTACTTATTCATTGAATGTGAAAACTAACTGACTAAGCTTTCAATCAAAGCATACACAAACCAAAGATATTTTCAAAATGAAATTAGCTTCTGCATGGTCTTTGTACAAACCTGGAAGTAGAGCAAAGTTAAATTTTCTTTCTTTGAGAGGAATAGCTTTTAGCAGAAATATGCTAAAGTATTTTTGTACTTGAGAAATTATAAGAATTTTGACAATTAAAATAGATTTCCTGTGATTGGAATTCATAGTTTAAAAAAATATTTGGAATTTCTTCAAGTTGCTTTGGTTATCCCGTTTAATGTGATTTCTTAGCCTTTCTATATGTCTGCATGGGTAGACGTAAGAATAAACAGAAATGCCTGATTTGGAAACTTCTTTCAATCACACATAAGAGAGTTGTATGGAAGGGAATTATTCCAGAAGAATAAGCTGTTGTGAGTTAGATTTCTAATTGTCAAAAGCAGCCACTCTTAGAATTATTCTTAGCATATTAACTGTTCCCAAAAGGAATGCCTTCTGGTTTTATCTAAGGAATGCGATACTAAGTTAATCCTTAAATTATTGACTCAGTAGAGTGTCTTAAGAAAGGCAGTATGTATACTTTGAATGTTATTGTTTTTAAAAGTTTAATAACAATATTTTAGTTCAAATGATTGTGAGTGCTCTTAGAAAAGTGTGTCTGATGGAAAGATGCCATGAGCTAGCAGTCCAAGTCTTTTATGCTTGCTATTACAGCGTTTTAACTCTATATTTGCATCTACTTTCTAAAAATTTGCTTAATTGTCATGATCTGCTTTAAGTCCTCCTAACAACTCATGGGATCTCTTTCCCTTTTCTCTCTCTGCCCCATGCCTTAGAAGAGCACGCTTATCCCCCTCTTCCGCCCAAGTTAGACAGATGTTAACAAACTTGGCTCCACCCTAGTAACCGACTGTTTTCACAGGCTCCTTCCAATGTCTCTAGTGCTTCAGAGCAAGCAGTTCTCTTCATAGATTTCAGGCTCCCATTTTGTTTTTTTCCCATTCCACCATTTTTATCATAACTTCTGGGATATCCTCTTTCACTCTTGCTTTGATTAGCTATACTTTGCAGGAAATAAAACACCAATTTTAAGTGGATAATTTGATGTTGACAAATGTATACGATCATGCAATTGCCACCAGAGTTAGGATATAAAATATTTCCAACACTTCAGAAAGTTCCATTGTGCCACTTTAAAGTCAGTCCCCTCGCCCAACCTCTCAAACTCACCGACAGATCTGCTTTTTGTCACTGTGGTTTATTCATTTCTAGAACTGTGTATTAGTGAAACCCTACAGTATGTAATCTTCTGTGCAGGGCCAGGGGTAGTGTGAGGGGAGTGCTTTTGTGTCTGATTTCTTTTACTTAACATAATGCTTTTGACACTCTTCTGCCTTGTTGCCTGAATCCGTAGTTTGGTCCTTTGATTTACCAAATCTACGGAATGACTATACCGCAATTTATTTATCCATTCACCTATTGATGGACATTGAGTTGTTTCTAGTTCTTGTTTATTGTGAGTAAAGCCACTTTAAAGATTTGCTGTACTTATCTATGTGGACAAAAGAATTTATTTCTCATGGCTAAATACAAGAGTGGGACTACTGAGTCGTACGGTAAGCATTTAGTTTTATATGACTTTAAACTTTTTCTAAATTGGCTGCACCATTTTACATTCCTACAAGAAATGTATAACAGTTATAATTGCTTTATATCTTTGCCACCATTTCGTATTAGAAGTCTTAATTTTATCTTTAGTGGGTATGAAGTGTTTTCTCAGTATGATTTTAATTTTTGTTTCTCTAATGACTAATAATCATTAGCATCTTTTCATGTGCTAATTTGCCAGTTACTTCTTAGTGAGATGTACTTGGTTGTGTTTACCTTCCTGTTTCTTTTAGTTGGGGTTTATTGAGCTTTGATCCATTGGCTTATAGTTTTCACACTTGATAAATATTCAGCCATTATTTTTTCAAACATTCGGATGTACCTCCACCTCCTCCTTTCTGAGACTCTAATTATATGTACATATGTGTGATGTATTTTAGCCATATTACATTGTTCTATTCATTTGTAAAAATATTTTCCTCTGAGTTTCTTTTTGGATATTTTTAATTGCTTTATCTTCAATTTCAATTTTTTTTCTGCTGTCTAATGTTGTCTTATCTACCATTACTCATGGTGTTTTTTTCTCTCAGATGTTATATTTTTCACATCAGAAGTTTAATTTGTATCTTTTTACAATTTTCATTTCTCCTCTCCTTATACTGACGCTTTTCTCTAACCTTAAGTGGATGAAGTGTATTTTCAATAGCTATTTTAACGTCTTGTCTGCTCATCGTATTGGCTGTGTCATTTCTAGATCTGTGTCTTGATATTTTTTTCTCTTGGTGTTGAAACATGTTTTACTGTTTATTTGTATGCCTGGTAATTTATGATTAGATGCCAATGTCAATTTTATGCTATTAAATGATCTTTTTGTATTTCTCTAAATATTTTTAGAGAAATTAAAATTAAAATTAAAATTAAAATGCAGGTAAATTACTTGAAACCTATTTGATACTTTTGAGGTTTACTTTTAAGCTTTGCTAGGGTAGGCCTGAGTGCAATACAATTCCTCTTAATCTATCACGGCTAGAAGTGGAAATCCAAGCAGAATTTTTTTTTGATCCAATTCTCTCAGTGAAAACATTACAACTGGTTGAAAACACTACAAATTACCACATCATTTCTTAAAAAGCCAAACCATACCATTGTACCACAAAATCTAGCATAAAACAGACAATACTGAATGGTAGCTAAGAGATTTTTAAATGATTCAGACTTGGTTTAAATATAATCTTATTTCTGCCACTGCACAACTTGTACTAATTAAACATCTTAGGCCTCGATTTCTTCATTCATAAAATAAAAATAATAATAGTACCTTCCAGTGCTGGGTAGATTAAATGAAATAAAGGATGCAGCACTTTAGTGCCATTATCATAACCTAAAACACCAGATTCCATAAATATGTCAGGTATCAGGCAGGTTTTGTTGAGGAGAAACTTAAAAACAAACATGAGACAACTTAGCAAAATGCATTAAATCATAATTTTAGTCATTTTTTTCTCCTTATTAAAGTATAATTGACAAATAAAATTGTAAGAAATTTAAAGTGTACGTTGTGAGGATTTGATATACATTGTGAAAGGATTTCCCTCAGCTAATTAACACATTCATCACTTTACTATTTTTTTTTTTTGAGGACATTTAAGTTCTACTATCAAATTTCAATTATACAATACAGTGTTATCAGCTATTGTCTCCATGTTTATACATTAGATCCCTAGATCTTATTCATCTTTTACCAACTTCTCCCTATTTCTCCTACCCTCAGCCCCTGGCATACATTTTTTTTTTTTTTCTACTCCGTTTTTATGAGTCTTTCTTTTAGATTCCATGAATAAGTAATACTATGCAGCATTTGTCTTATCTCTGCTTGGTTTATGTCACTTTGCTTAAGGCCCTCAAAATTCATCCATTTTGCCTATGGTAGAATTTCCTTTTATTAGGGCTGAATAATATTCTATTGTATATATACCACACCTTAATCCATGTTCATCTGTTGATGGATACTTAGGTTGTGTCTGTATCTTGGGTAATCTGAATAATACTGTAATGAATATGGAAGTGCAGATTTTTTTTCAAGATCCTGTTTTTGTTTATTTTGGATATATACCCAGAGGAGGGATTGCTGGATCATGGTAGTTCTTTGTTCTTTGTTATTTCTTTATTTACCTGTTGGTATTATTTTGTCTCATTTTTTCCTTTTGAGTTATTCACATTTTTCTTAGTGATTTGTATGAGCTATGTAGCTAACAAGCATACAATCATTTTTCTTTTTTTTTTGCAAATACCATTTCCTACTTCATTCTCTGCTGTCTAATTTTATTTACAACCATTGTAATGTATAGACATTTAAAGAATTTATAGTCAAATCTCTATCTTTTCCTTTAGAGGCTTTCTACTGTTTTGATGCTTAGAAAGATTTATTTATTTACCTACTTCAATGAATGGCTCAAGAACCAAACCAGAAACTGAAAAGTTCTTTATTATGTAAGGACCACTCATTATTTGTTAAACATTATTATAAACATAAGTTTATTATTAATACCTAAACTAATACTAGGTACTGTTGAGCTAAGGATACCACAGTGATGAAAAAAATAAGCAACATCCATTTAGTCATCTTTCAAACCTCAGGTATTTCCTTCCTTGTTCCCAATTAAATTGTCTTAGTCCCTATTGTGAACTCTTATCTTTTTAATCTTCTCTAGAACAATTTTCCAAAAGCCAAATCTGATTCTGCCACAACTCTGCTTAGATGCCTTAAATAACTCCTTCAAGATAAAATCTAAACAGTTTATCTTAACCTTATCTGTGATCTATCTCTCCACCACCCTTATTTAATCGCTCTCTAAATTCCACAAATTTTGCACATAAATTATTTTCTGTGGTATTGGGAAAGTTTTGAACATCTTTCCTGTTTAAACAAATTTTCTTCACTTAGTTCATATTATTCTCCTCTCTAATACACTCTACATTTTGTTATATGACCAAACCTCTGTGGTCACCCAGTGGTTCCAAACAAATGGATATCTAAAACTCCTCTTCATATTCTGATTACCTTTCACCTGATTGAAGGATGGAACATGCAAAAGCAGTAATAAATATATGCCCTGTTCACATCACAATGAAATGCACACTAGTTTATAGTATCTTTTAAAATTAGATTCTACAGGAATGGGGAAATATGAATGATGGCTATCACATAGCAAGTCAAATGAAATAAAATTACATTCTTAAAATGAATTTCATGGTAATAATTGCAACTGCAATTGCACAT
>NW_011888826.1:635725-637971 GCF_000151845.1 Pteropus vampyrus | reverse complement strand
TTTTTTTTTTTTTCTACTCCGTTTTTATGAGTCTTTCTTTTAGATTCCATGAATAAGTAATACTATGCAGCATTTGTCTTATCTCTGCTTGGTTTATGTCACTTTGCTTAAGGCCCTCAAAATTCATCCATTTTGCCTATGGTAGAATTTCCTTTTATTAGGGCTGAATAATATTCTATTGTATATATACCACACCTTAATCCATGTTCATCTGTTGATGGATACTTAGGTTGTGTCTGTATCTTGGGTAATCTGAATAATACTGTAATGAATATGGAAGTGCAGATTTTTTTTCAAGATCCTGTTTTTGTTTATTTTGGATATATACCCAGAGGAGGGATTGCTGGATCATGGTAGTTCTTTGTTCTTTGTTATTTCTTTATTTACCTGTTGGTATTATTTTGTCTCATTTTTTCCTTTTGAGTTATTCACATTTTTCTTAGTGATTTGTATGAGCTATGTAGCTAACAAGCATACAATCATTTTTCTTTTTTTTTTGCAAATACCATTTCCTACTTCATTCTCTGCTGTCTAATTTTATTTACAACCATTGTAATGTATAGACATTTAAAGAATTTATAGTCAAATCTCTATCTTTTCCTTTAGAGGCTTTCTACTGTTTTGATGCTTAGAAAGATTTATTTATTTACCTACTTCAATGAATGGCTCAAGAACCAAACCAGAAACTGAAAAGTTCTTTATTATGTAAGGACCACTCATTATTTGTTAAACATTATTATAAACATAAGTTTATTATTAATACCTAAACTAATACTAGGTACTGTTGAGCTAAGGATACCACAGTGATGAAAAAAATAAGCAACATCCATTTAGTCATCTTTCAAACCTCAGGTATTTCCTTCCTTGTTCCCAATTAAATTGTCTTAGTCCCTATTGTGAACTCTTATCTTTTTAATCTTCTCTAGAACAATTTTCCAAAAGCCAAATCTGATTCTGCCACAACTCTGCTTAGATGCCTTAAATAACTCCTTCAAGATAAAATCTAAACAGTTTATCTTAACCTTATCTGTGATCTATCTCTCCACCACCCTTATTTAATCGCTCTCTAAATTCCACAAATTTTGCACATAAATTATTTTCTGTGGTATTGGGAAAGTTTTGAACATCTTTCCTGTTTAAACAAATTTTCTTCACTTAGTTCATATTATTCTCCTCTCTAATACACTCTACATTTTGTTATATGACCAAACCTCTGTGGTCACCCAGTGGTTCCAAACAAATGGATATCTAAAACTCCTCTTCATATTCTGATTACCTTTCACCTGATTGAAGAATGGAACATGCAAAAGCAGTAATAAATATATGCCCTGTTCACATCACAATGAAATGCACACTAGTTTATAGTATCTTTTAAAATTAGATTCTACAGGAATGGGGAAATATGAATGATGGCTATCACATAGCAAGTCAAATGAAATAAAATTACATTCTTAAAATGAATTTCATGGTAATAATTGCAACTGCAATTGCACATATTTTCCTCCATAATTTTGTTGCCTGCTTTCTTACTCAGACTTTTGGAGGGACAATTTATTAATAATCCAAAAGATGAGGGCACGTTTTCAGCCTCAGTAGGACTGATTCTTTTGGATATAGATATTGATTCATATATAGATTATGTTATTAATAAATAGAATCGCAGTTCTTACAAAGAATGGCAATAGCTTTTGTGAAGTGAGTTTGCTGGGCACTATATTATTACAAGTACAGACCTAACTGTGGTTAAAAGCAAACCACAGCACAACCCACTCTTATCTGTCCTTACATATAAGAGAAACCAAAGACTAAAATGTCTGTGGTAGTTTCTCAATCTGAGATTCTTGTCTTTCTACTGGAAAACACTGAATTTTGTGCATTTTTCTGGGTCAGAATATAGCTTTAAATAAAGTCAAGAGGGAGTTTATGACCCACTAAAATGCTGAGATCTGTAGTTTGGTAACAGGACTTCTGTTTCCTATATCTACATCATCCCATTTGGACTGAAATTGAAAAGCCTTCTACCTAATCTTTATCCTGCATTTACTCCTCCTGTCGTCTCCATTTTTCATTTTGCCTGTTTATTTTGAATAATAAGTACTTAATTTATTCTGTGGATTAATATTTTTATTCTATTTTTGTGTATCTGGATTGGTGTGTCTATCGTAGACTATAAGTTTCTTGAGACCTGAATCCGAGTTGCTAAGTTGATTTATTGTGCAATTTTATACTAATATTTAAAAATAACT
>NW_011888826.1:633310-635675 GCF_000151845.1 Pteropus vampyrus | reverse complement strand
CAATCTTTTTGTTCACATAATGAGTCATTATGTATTTGAAAAATTAAGATGTGTTTAGGGTTTATGATATCTAACAACAAAGAAGCATATAACCAGATTTATAACATGAAATAAATCAGATGTGGTGGGAAAATGTAGGAAATTCTGTTATTGACATAATAACCCACATGGCTATAAAGGGGTCTTATAAAGTCAAAATAAATAATAATGTTTTATTTTATCCTCCAGATTAGGTTTCTGACCCATTTAAAATTCTATGATAGGCTGTTTAGGGTCTGCACTAAAGTATGTGATTTGGCTGCTTTTCATAGGAATTTAAAATATACTGGAAATGCAAATATACCTGTGTATAATAACCAGATTACCATTCAAGAAAATGAATTTGAGAGTGGTAAGGTTGAACAGCTTAGTGACACAATAATTTGTGTAATTTTTCACTTAACACATGAACTCATTCTTGGGGAAGGATAATAAAGGAGGAGCAAAAGGCTTTCTGAGGGGATGCCATATTACCAATGAAGTAAATGAAAGTGATTTATCAATTTATGGAAAGCAAGTGTCCTAGAAAGTAGAACTGGCTTAAGCAAAGTTAAGGTTGGAGGAGTTTGAAGACGTGGCTGAAAGAAACTTAAGGAAGTTCCTGGTTCAAGACCTTGCTATAGAAAAAAACATTTCATTGCTTTTCTTGATTGGCTTGGGTGTGGCTGAGAGACTGCTGGAGAATAGAGGGTAACCTCATGTTGAGTGGGAAAGGAGTTATTTAGTATTGAATTAAGTTGAGACTGAGGTATGTGTGAATGTCTGATCTAAAGGAAAGCATTAGATTTGGAGATTTGGTTCCTTTCAAAGAGAAGTTTGTCTTCTGTGGTCATAAATCCCAGAACTATCTCTTTTTTAGTGGATTTAAATCTCTAAATACTCCTAGGTCTAGTTCCTTTCTCCCTAAGGCTAGTTCCTTTCTCCCTAAGGCTTATACCCAAACAAAATGGTCCTCCAGGAACATGAGAAAAGTTCTGTGACCCTCTGTATAAGAATACTTAAAAGCAGTAGATGGCTCAAGTTTAATAAGAGTTATCACAAAACTATGAGCTAGATAGGATCTTAGAAATCATCTCATCTAGTCACTTCCTAACAGATGGAAATTTAGGCAGAGAGATTATACTACATACAGCAAATTCAAGAATTCAGCTTTATCTACAGAATGATGATATCATACCTAATTTTGCTGGGAAAAAAATGATTTCTAAAAATCTTGGAAGTATATTACTTTGTCATTGTTGGCCTATTGTGACAGCGCTTCTAAAAAAAAAAAAGTTTTCTTTTCAGGTGAATTAAAATGGGACAGTTTAAAAATGATTAAAGGTAATACGGTCTGTTATGAAAGTAGAGATTTAAAACGATGTCACCAAACCATTCAAATCAAAATTGTGATTAACATTAACTCATTTCTAACCATGTATGAATTTTTCTAGCTTACAGTGACCCCTGGTGTTATTTTTTAAAATGTGCAGTATGCTATTAAACAAAAATCTTCGAGACAGAGATTGTCCTGAAAGAAAGGGTTTATTGAGCTATATGCTAGCCAGGAAAAGGACCGGGTCCTGGAGAATGCAGTCTAAACCACCAGCAGCAGGCCTTAATGGAGAACACAAATATGTCTGCTGTCCTGGGATTGATGGGATTCTTTTATTCAATGGGTTTGGAGAAGAAAGACGTAAGCTATTTTGAAAGAATTTACACTGGCTCTTCATAAGGGGGTAGGAGAAAGTGAAGTATGGAAAGTGGGATAGGTGAATGGTCTGTAAGAAATATTTGATGTTTCTGGATTGGTTGTGGGCAATAGTCTGGCAAGTTTAGATATAAGCAGGAGCGATGGCATTTGGTGTTTGGCAATTCTTTTTAGATAATCACTAAAATAACCACCTGGAAGTTGATTCAAAGTTTGAACGTACATTCAAGAATATAAGCAATCCTTTAATTTTGGCTTATGGCTGTTTACTAATTTTCATTTTCCACCTTCCTGCTTGCTGTAAGTTAATTTAAGTATTTCAGAAATTTTCTCTTGTCACTATTCACATCTCTCATCTTTAAGACCATCTACAGAAATAGCTACAAGCAGGAGTGGGCAAACTCTATCTAAAAGTAGTTCACTCCCAGTGGCTCCTGGAGTAAATAGCAATTTCTCCACAGGAAATTAGATTCTGTTCCCTAAACACACAAAAGAGCCACACTGTATTACTTAATATCTGTATAAACTATTTTAAAAATTTACAAAAATTTCACTTGGAAACTAAATTTATTAAATCTCAACTACTAAATCAATTGGAAAAATAAGTTATTTTAGGAATTCAATCATATCTATACT
>NW_011888826.1:615589-633260 GCF_000151845.1 Pteropus vampyrus | reverse complement strand
TATATATATCACATTTTCTTTATCCATTCACCCAATGATGAGTACTTAGGTTGATTTCATGTCTTGGCTCTTGTAAATAATACTTCAGTGAATATGGAGGTATAGATATCTTTTCTTGATTACAGAATTACCAAAGTAGATGGGATCTCAAAATACCCATCTCTTGGTCTTTAAGAAGATTCACTTATACATCTGTGTTGCATGAGAGGGGAGTTGGGAGAATGGCAGTCTTGTTGCACTGAACCCTTAGCCTGTGAGATTGATGCCATTTCCAGGTAGATAGTTTAATAATTGAGTTAAATTTTAGGATATCCAGCTGTTGCAGAATTGCTTAAAGTATGGAAAACACCTGTCTGGTATCAGAGTGAAGTAGTATTGTAGTAGAATATTGAGTAGAGAATACACACAGGAATGGTTTTGCTTTGTACTTGTTTTCTAGCACTTCTATGGCTTTGCTACTTGGACCTTTATTCCTTTTGTAGTCTGTCTAAGGTTAGTGAGAAATGAGCATCAAATGTGAATGAATGCCCTAAGGTCCCTACACCAGATACAGAATACTTGCTCCACACCTTTTATATACTAAATTCCTAACTACATGACTTTGTTTCTGGGTTCATGAACAGGATTTGCAAAATAGTCATATTAAGAATATAAGGATTGCAGTGAAATTCCATACTAGAACTCGATGGTTAAACAAGTATTCAAATAAGCTGTGGCTTTGTTATAAGGAAGAAGCAGTGAGGTTTCATAAAATGCTCAAGGCTAAGCATTATATAATCACTAAGACACCAGTTATTGCTTAGTAAATACTCACTGAAAGGAGATGAAGAAAAATATTTGTTTCATTCAGCTGGAATGAAACCAGATGTAGGTGTTCCTCTGATTTGTGGATATGCCAAAATTAAATCTATATCCTTCTAAGGATTCTTTGTTAGTTTTTCAATAATCCTTTTCCCTATCCTCACCCCCTTTTTAACTAATTAAGATTGATAGTGATTCTCTTTCATTTATTGTTAGACATATATAGACTAATGTGTTGTCAATCTTTTTGTTCACATAATGAGTCATTATGTATTTGAAAAATTAAGATGTGTTTAGGGTTTATGATATCTAACAACAAAGAAGCATATAACCAGATTTATAACATGAAATAAATCAGATGTGGTGGGAAAATGTAGGAAATTCTGTTATTGACATAATAACCCACATGGCTATAAAGGGGTCTTATAAAGTCAAAATAAATAATAATGTTTTATTTTATCCTCCAGATTAGGTTTCTGACCCATTTAAAATTCTATGATAGGCTGTTTAGGGTCTGCACTAAAGTATGTGATTTGGCTGCTTTTCATAGGAATTTAAAATATACTGGAAATGCAAATATACCTGTGTATAATAACCAGATTACCATTCAAGAAAATGAATTTGAGAGTGGTAAGGTTGAACAGCTTAGTGACACAATAATTTGTGTAATTTTTCACTTAACACATGAACTCATTCTTGGGGAAGGATAATAAAGGAGGAGCAAAAGGCTTTCTGAGGGGATGCCATATTACCAATGAAGTAAATGAAAGTGATTTATCAATTTATGGAAAGCAAGTGTCCTAGAAAGTAGAACTGGCTTAAGCAAAGTTAAGGTTGGAGGAGTTTGAAGACGTGGCTGAAAGAAACTTAAGGAAGTTCCTGGTTCAAGACCTTGCTATAGAAAAAAACATTTCATTGCTTTTCTTGATTGGCTTGGGTGTGGCTGAGAGACTGCTGGAGAATAGAGGGTAACCTCATGTTGAGTGGGAAAGGAGTTATTTAGTATTGAATTAAGTTGAGACTGAGGTATGTGTGAATGTCTGATCTAAAGGAAAGCATTAGATTTGGAGATTTGGTTCCTTTCAAAGAGAAGTTTGTCTTCTGTGGTCATAAATCCCAGAACTATCTCTTTTTTAGTGGATTTAAATCTCTAAATACTCCTAGGTCTAGTTCCTTTCTCCCTAAGGCTAGTTCCTTTCTCCCTAAGGCTTATACCCAAACAAAATGGTCCTCCAGGAACATGAGAAAAGTTCTGTGACCCTCTGTATAAGAATACTTAAAAGCAGTAGATGGCTCAAGTTTAATAAGAGTTATCACAAAACTATGAGCTAGATAGGATCTTAGAAATCATCTCATCTAGTCACTTCCTAACAGATGGAAATTTAGGCAGAGAGATTATACTACATACAGCAAATTCAAGAATTCAGCTTTATCTACAGAATGATGATATCATACCTAATTTTGCTGGGAAAAAAATGATTTCTAAAAATCTTGGAAGTATATTACTTTGTCATTGTTGGCCTATTGTGACAGCGCTTCTAAAAAAAAAAAAGTTTTCTTTTCAGGTGAATTAAAATGGGACAGTTTAAAAATGATTAAAGGTAATACGGTCTGTTATGAAAGTAGAGATTTAAAACGATGTCACCAAACCATTCAAATCAAAATTGTGATTAACATTAACTCATTTCTAACCATGTATGAATTTTTCTAGCTTACAGTGACCCCTGGTGTTATTTTTTAAAATGTGCAGTATGCTATTAAACAAAAATCTTCGAGACAGAGATTGTCCTGAAAGAAAGGGTTTATTGAGCTATATGCTAGCCAGGAAAAGGACCGGGTCCTGGAGAATGCAGTCTAAACCACCAGCAGCAGGCCTTAATGGAGAACACAAATATGTCTGCTGTCCTGGGATTGATGGGATTCTTTTATTCAATGGGTTTGGAGAAGAAAGACGTAAGCTATTTTGAAAGAATTTACACTGGCTCTTCATAAGCGGGTAGGAGAAAGTGAAGTATGGAAAGTGGGATAGGTGAATGGTCTGTAAGAAATATTTGATGTTTCTGGATTGGTTGTGGGCAATAGTCTGGCAAGTTTAGATATAAGCAGGAGCGATGGCATTTGGTGTTTAGCAATTCTTTTTAGATAATCACTAAAATAACCACCTGGAAGTTGATTCAAAGTTTGAACATACATTCAAGAATATAAGCAATCCTTTAATTTTGGCTTATGGCTGTTTACTAATTTTCATTTTCCACCTTCCTGCTTGCTGTAAGTTAATTTAAGTATTTCAGAAATTTTCTCTTGTCACTATTCACATCTCTCATCTTTAAGACCATCTACAGAAATAGCTACAAGCAGGAGTGGGCAAACTCTATCTAAAAGTAATTCACTCCCAGTGACTCCTGGAGTAAATAGCAATTTCTCCACAGGAAATTAGATTCTGTTCCCTAAACACACAAAAGAGCCACACTGTATTACTTAATATCTGTATATACTATTTTAAAAATTTACAAAAATTTCACTTGGAAACTAAATTTATTAAATCTCAACTACTAAATCAATTGGAAAAATAAGTTATTTTAGGAATTCAATCATATCTATACTTCAATGTAGTGGAAGGCATTACCCAAAAAAGACATAAAAGATATTTTCAAATGTCTTAAAATCCATAATTATGCAGACTTGTTTTCTCAAGAATGACTAATTTAATAAATAAAATAAAATAAATAAATTGTCTATGTAATAATATGAGACAAATCTAAGTAACTCATACTGCATACCAGAACATTTAACTGTGTATTTGCTATTGTAATGAGAGCGAAGTTTTCACCTCAAATCCTTCATGGAACATGGCAGGATGAAAAAGAGAGAAGGAAAAAACGAGGAAAAAAATAAGAAGAAAGGAGGGAAGGTGGGAGATATAAAATAGGAGATAGGAAGGAAAAGGAGAAAAAAGTCACGTTGTATGTTGGGTAGACTGTTGCCTCCTCAGAGTTTGAGCCTTGATCAACACTGAATCCACAGGGGCTAGTACAATGCCTAATATATATTAGGTTGAACAGATGAAAGATGTTAAATAAAAATGTGTAGAAAATGATACTTCTTAAAGAATGGTCAGATTTTATTCAGGGGGACTATTGTGATAAGCAGAGGGACTATACAATGGACTTTTGCACTAGGGGAGAGAGATTGAGTTCAACTCTTAATACAAGGAAGAATGAGGATGTGTGACCAGCGAATGTGGGGGTAGGAGTGTCAGTGGATGTAAAATTACTAAGAGGAAACATCAGGGTTAAGGGGATTCTAAATAAACTGATCAAGCAAGATTTTTGCTAAAGGCAGACCAGGGTGAGCAGATATCACCTGGAAGATGCTAGAGGAGGAGGAACCTGATTAGATATTGAGGGTCATCAGATATCAAGGATGAGGGATTCTGTTTAAAATAACTTAGCAGGATTTTTGCTAAAATTGGACAATGCAGAAACAAACACAGAAGCCCAATAGTCAAGTTGGGAAGAAGATTCAGAAGAGCCCAACTGAATAAAACTATGAAGAATGTAGTGTTCCCAGCCTGAATTTCTCCTTTTTAATAAGGCTTCACCATCAACTAGCACAGTAGTGACACCATGTACATCACTTATATATAAAGTAGTCCCCCTTATCTGTGGGAGATATGTTTCAAGACCCCCAGTGGATGCCTAAAACCACAGATAGTACAGGACCCTATATATATATTGTTTTTTCCTATACACGCCTATCTTTTCACTTAAAAGAAGCTCTTTAAGGCTTCTCTTTGGCATATCGGAATTGCCACCATCACTATTCTTGTGCTCTGGGACCATTAGTAAGTAAAATAAGGGTGATTTGGATGCAAGCACTGGAATACAGTGACAGTTGATCTGATAACCCAGACAGCTACTAAGTGACTAATGCAGGAGGGGGAGCGTAAACACAAGGATACTCTGGGCAAGGGGATGATTCATGTCCAGGGCCTGATGGCACAGAATGGCTTGAGATTTCATCATGCTACTCAGAATGGTGTACAATTTAAATTTTTTTGTTTATTGCATTGTTTATTTCTGGAATTTTCTATATGATATTTTCAGACCACAGTTGTTCACTGGTAGCTGAAACTAAAAAATGAAACTACAAATAAGGGGGTACTACTGGAACAATAAAATATTATGCCCCGATGACAGCAGCATGGAGCCCTTGGAGAAACAGTGTAGTAAGGTGGTATGTAAAGCTATGGCCCAGCGACAAGGCAAAAATGCAAATAGGTTTATGTTTTTAAGTTAGGATTACAAGAAAACTCCTCGGCCCAAAAGATTTTCTCTAGCTTTTCAGATGATTCTGAAAATCCTTATTAAAATACAGAGTTCTTACTAAAATATGAGATCATAAAAAAAGCAACTATTTTTACTTAAGTATATGATTGCACTTATTCCTTTCTTATGAGCTTGAAATTGAAGAATAGGTAGGAAGGAAAAGAGGAGGCTAAGAAATAGAAAAACATGAAAACAAGCAAGAGACAATAAAAATGAACTATTATACGATTTTCCTAAAACCTAGGCCTATGAAATATACCGCATCAAAAGCTGTTGGTTTGCAAACTGGACCTCTGACAGGAAGGGAGAGACTGAAGAAAGAGGCAGACCACTCCAGATTTATAGGTGTCAGATTTAATAAGCAAGGGAACTTACAAGGCTTGTCTTGGGTGGCTGTAAAACAAATAGATCTCAGCACTCACCGTCCAAATCTTAAGAGTTTACATAGAAGTTTTAGCTGGGTTTGGTCATGTATACTTTCCAGGTGTCTCGAGAACACCTTGCTTTCTCAAGGCTATGTCCTTGGAACAGCTCCCTCTGTGGAAACAATAGGTAGAGCATACATTCCAAGGAGAGGAGGGGTGAGGAGCCTCCAATTGCCCTGTCCAGCTCTCAGGTCAACCGCATTCACGTGCCCTTGATGACCTCCTCCAAGAGAAGCAAGAATAGGGAGAGTCTAGAGGCCGAATTGAAGAGAACAAAGGAGCAAATCAAGGGAGATTTGACCAAATATGGTCAAGCACCAATGGGTCCTTAGGACAGAGACTGAAAAAGTATTTATGCATTCTAGTGTTCTAAGACATAGCAATGATTTTTTGCTACCTAAGACCTTTGACTACTGAACAACCTTAAGATTTTGCATGGGAGTTTACTCATGACTTAAGGCAGAGCAAGGGGAAGGAAAGAAAAAAACCCAGATGTTCCCATGATAATTGTATAACTGTAAACAAACTATGAACAAACCTGAAAAATTTTAAATATCTATCCATAATGGACCTGTTAAATAAATGGTGTTATGTCCATATGGCTATGATCATATTCCATGTAATGGAATACTATAAAGGCATTAAAAGAAATGCAATGACTTAAAAGATTATACATATAATCTGGCAGGAGATATATCTCCTTTATCATCCACAAGATGATATCTGATTACCCTGGCCTGCCTTCAGCAAGAATCTTGCTAGATATGATACACACACACACACACACACACACACACACACACACACACATACATAAATAAGACAAGTACCCAGATAACTTCAGAAAGGCAGAGTAGAGGTACCATAAGAGGTTTGTGGTTCCATGAAGGTTCAGAGGGCAAAAATAAATAAATGAATAAAATAAAAAAATAAATGGCATTGCATTGGGCAGACCAGGAAAAAATAATTTTAAAATATTGGCAACCTATTGACAAGCAAGTGAGCAGAAAATATTCCAGAAAAATGGCCTGAGCAAAAGCATAAAGTTGGAAAGGGGAAGACTATTTCTAGAGCAAATAATAGCAGACAATCTTACTTGAGTACTTACTACATGCCAGATGTTGTTTTCAACTCTTTACAACTGTTATATCACAATACCCTGGCAATGTGGGTACAGTAGTCCCTCTTTATTCACTGCTTCACTGTGATTTTAGTTACCCTTGGTAAACCACAGTCTGAAAATATTAAATAGAAAATTTCAGAAACAATTCGCAAATTTTAAATCACGTGCCGTTCTGAGAACTGTGAAATCTCATACAGTTGTGCTTCACCCTGCCAGGGACGTGAGTTCTCTTTATCCAGTGTCTCCACACTGTACATATACTCCCACCCTTTAGTCAGTAGCTGACTCAGTTATCAGATTGACACTAGCAGTGCTTGTGTTCAGATAACACTTATTTTACTTAATAATGGCCCAAAGCACTAGAATAGTGATGCTGACAATTCAGAAATTCCCAAAACAAGCCTGAAAGTGCTTTCCTTAAGTAAAAAGGTGATAATTCTCTATTTAATAAGGAAGGAAAAAAGGTTGCTAAGATCTATGCTAAGAATGAATTTTCTATCTATGAAATTGTGAAGGAAAAAGAAATACATGCTAGTTTTACTGTCACATCTCAAAATGCAAAAGTTATAGTCATGATAAGAGCTTAGTTAAGATGGAAAAGGCATTAAATTTGTGGTAATTACTGGGTAGTATTCAATTGTATGAATAGAATATACCACAATGTACTTATCCATATGCTACTGATGGACAATGTTTTTTTCTTATGTCACTTTATCCTTGTCAGTGCCTCGTTCATCATATATTTTTGTTGAGTGAATGAATGAACTAATAAAACACTGAGTAATAAGAAACATTGCTAAGCATGCTAGACATCTGGCATGGACGTTGAGGGCCTGTAGTTGATATTCCAAACTACAAGTTACAGTATCTAAGGGAAGACATAGAGTTGTTGAATATCCACAGAAATCAAATCCAAGTCCACTGCCATCATTTCAAGACCTTAGAGGTAAACGGGAGGGGTTGGAGAAAAATAGCCTTTTACTGCATTTGAACTCTGTGTACTTTCACAGTTTTCATAATTTTCATTAATAGCCTCAATCACCAGTTAGTCAAAGAAACAGTATACATCAAGGATAATTTTTCTACTTTTAAATGTAAACAGTACCTCATTAGTCATCTTTTGAATTGCAGAGACACACCCGGCTGGCTAAGGGCCATCACACCCTGTCTATACTTAGTTAAAAATAAAAGAGGTTAGGTTGCTTTGTTGCTTAAAGGACAGGCAGATTATTTAAAGTTCAAGTTCATATAATGATTCCTCAGTTGTTTTCCATATCATGACAAAGGGCAGCTTCCATGTAAGAACTTTATAACACTGACTATTCACTGATGCAAGTTCTGGCACAGGACATTGTTTAATATATGGTATGATGCACTTTGTGGCGGAGGCAAGGAAGCGCTTAACGTCATTAATTTTACTAAGGCTAAACTTAGAAATTTCTGATCCCAAAGAAAAATGCCATATACTTCCTGGTATTTAGCTTTCTACCATAGGAATGGAATTCACTCTAAAAGTTTACAATTACAGATATTAGAGAATATTTTATGAATATTTTAAAAGATGCTAGTCTTGCTTCTCTCCTGTCTTGCATTTTAGACTAGTACTTATTATAATGATTCTACCTCCTAATTATTTATATCTTTCAAATTAAAATTGTGCACAAAGGCTTTACTCAGAGAGCCACTTCTAAACAATTTTTCTTTGAGCCAACTTCATGTTGGCTATACAAGCTACAAAAGAAATATTATTCATTCGATAACGGTTAATTAAATGCATGGCACACTAGGCATCTACTGGAGATGTAAGTACTTATGTCTAAAAATGTTGCTTTTAAAATGTATGTATATACTGATGGTTTCATAATTCAAGACAGTAGTCTTGCCATGAAGTAAACTAATGTTCTAGAGAGGAATTCTTAATAAATTGAGAACAAATGAATGTGCGCAAGTTTACACTTGATCTTAGCCAAAAAGCCAAGAAGTGATGTGCACAAGTTTAAAAGTTATTACAATAGCCAAGATACGGACACAACCTAAGTGTCCATCTATTGATGAATAAATAAAGAAAATGTGGTATATTATTCAGCCATGTAAAAGAATGAAACTTTGACATTTGCAACAAGGATTGACCTCGAGGTCATTATGCTAAATGAAATAAATCAGACAAATACAAATACTGCATAATCTCATTCCTATGTGAAATCTAAAACAAACAAAAACAAAAAAGCCAAACTCATATATACAGAGAATAGATTGGTGGTTGCCAGAGGTAGGGGCAGGGAGTGGGAGAAATGAGTTGAAGGATGTCAAAAGGTACAAACTTTTCCAGTTATATAAGTCATGGTGCTGTAATATAACAGCACTATAATATACGGTGATTATAGTTAATAAAACTACATTGCACATTTGAAAATTGCTAAGAGTAGATCTCAAAAGTTTTCATCAAAAGAAAAAAATTTTTTTGTAACTACGTAAGTGTGATGAATGTTAACTAGTCTTATCACGATCATTTTGCAATGAGTACAAATACAGAATCATGGTGTACATATACATCTGAAACTAATATATGTTATATCAAAAATACCCCAATTTTCAAAAAGTTACTAATTATATTATACAAATAGTATGTGTTTATATTGTTTGGTTTTGAGAGAGCAACGATCAGTCCAAGATTGAGATAGTAAAAAATCTTCCAGTACGATCTATTCATGCTATTTAGAATTTTAAATAGAATTTGAGGAAAAACTCAATTAAGCCTGAATTTTAGTTTCCTCATGTGAAATGGCAGTTTGTTATGTGAGATTACATAAAGCATACAAAGTACCTGGTACGATACCTCACACACTCTCATTCAATTTTGTTAGTTCCATTCTCTTCCTCTGAAATCAGCGGCGTATCTAGCACCCAGCATAGATCATTTTAACACCTTCTTTCTCTAAATGAGAAAATTATTTTTATTAATAATCATGAAATGAAAAATAATATAGGCCAGATAGAATTGTAGACATTAAAAATAATTTTATTGGTGTTCAAATATGTACTTATGCCACAAAATTTTTAAAAATAAGTTTAAAAAGTAATAGCCTTGTATTTTTCATTACTTTTTTTTTGGAAAAAGTAAAACTATGAAGAAGTGTTTTCAAATTGAGAACCAAGCAAGATTTAGAGGATGATCTACACATAGAAAGATAGAGCTGAAATTATTCAATTTAGGTTTAGGCATTCTTATAATTATGGTGCTATCATTATATATTTTGAATCTACTGTTTAAATGTAGGATATATAGAGTATCACAGAAGATGGAGACACAAATCAACTTCTCCATAGACTATAATGCTTACTAAAAGATAAGTAATAAAAATACTTATTTTCACATTGAGGTTTATACATTATTAAAATAGGAACCACAGCATTTATTTAGAATTACTTCAGTTGTTCTCTGCCTTGGTGATTTTGCTTCTCAGGACATTTGGCATTTCTGGAGACACTTCTGGTTATTATAACTGGTGAAGAAGAGAGTACTACTGAAATCAAGTGGCCAGAGACCAGGGATGCAGTTAAACATCCTAAGAAGCGTAGAATGGCCTCCCACAACAAAAAATTATCTGGCTCAAAATGACAACAGATTGAGAAACCTTGACTTGGACTAATAAAAGATTTTTTGGGGGAGGAGCATTTTCTCATTGGTATTGTTTAATATTGATGGCACATGGTAATAATAAAAGTGAATTGATTATAGTTATATTTCTTATTGTTGTTAAACAATGATATAGATAATGCACTACTTTATTGCCTGCACTCAGGGCTAATCACTACATTTCCATTAATTTCTTCTAAAGGACTGCTCTTCAAGTGAAGATTAAATCAGATTTCTACTTTTAAGTACTTTTAAATCACCTTGGTGATGGTTAAATGAACCATAGCTTAGCAACAAGTGATTTATTTGGCTATTCTCTGTTCCTTTACAAATTTCACTTGATCTTTTAAAATAGAATTTAAAAATTTTGTTTTGTCGAAATACAATTCACATACCTCAAATCCACCATTTTAAAGTGTACAATTCAGTGCTTTTTAGTATATTCAAAATGTTGCATAACCATCATCACTAATTTCAGAACACTTTAATCATATTCGAAAGTAACCCTTTCCCAGCTCCTGACGACTAATCTGCTTTCTGCCTAGGAATTCGTCTATTCCAGACATTTTATATAAGCAGAATCAGAGTATGCGGCTTTATAAGACTAGCTTCTTTCACTTAGTATGTTTCCAAGTTTCATACATGTTGTAGGATGTGTCCAGTACCTCTTTCCTTTCCACTGCCCTTTAATCTATTTATTGCACGGATTTGGATCTTTCCCTTTTTTTTTTTTTTTTTGAATATTAAGAATGCTGCTGTGAACATTTATGATCTCATTTTTGTGTAAACACAGGTTTTTAATTCTCTTGGAATGGAACCTAGGAGTGGAATTGCTGGGTCATATAGTAATTCAGTTTACTAAATGAGGAGTTGAAATTTTTGGATTACATATATTATATGACTATGCCACATTTTTGGTTATCCATTGACCAGTTGATGGACATTAGGATTGTTTCCAGTTTTTAGCTGTTAAAAATGATGCAGTATGAACCTATGTGTACAAATTTTTGTGTGGACACGTCTTATTTCTCTAGGAGTGAAATTAATGGGCTATGTGATAGATAAGTCTGTTTAATCTTTTGAGGAACGACCAATCTGTTCCCAAGTGGCTGCACATTTGAAAACCCTACCAGCAATTTATTAGAGTTCCAATTTTTCTACATCTTTGTTATTATCTGTCTTTGCAAATTAATAGGGCTATTAAAACAAATAGGTTTATTATTGTAAAGTCCATGTTTGGCATTTAAGACACACTCACAAGTATTTCATGGGCTTCAGTTAGGTTATGCTTTTTAAAAATAAACAACCATAGACTTCACTGTTGAGGTATATAGTCAAAATAGGAAACCGCTGATAGAAAAACTAGGAGCAAAGAATCTCAAGGTTTGGGACCTAAGTCATTGAATTGAATGTCTTTCAAGCCATTAGAGCATGATAAAATCAATTTAGTGAAGATTATCATTGGAAAAAATAGAACAGAATAGAAAAAGATCAGAGTATATCACAAGCAGTGTAAGTTCTTTTACATAAAACATGGTTTCATTGATACAGTGCCCTGTATGTGTGTACCATGTTAGTGTTAAAATATATTTCTTAATACAGGTCACAAAGAAGCTCCCGAAGTCTAAGTACCACTTGGTGTTTGACCCCAATTCATATCTGTATCTGTAGGGCTGTAAATTTCTGCTGACATTCCAGCTCCACTTTTAGATATTTTGCTGAGCTTTTCTTCTAAATATTGAAAGATAAGAACTTAACATGAAAAATGTTTTGTCTCAATCTATTGGTTTAAAACTGTTTGAAAATTAAGCATTTTAGAAGTATTTTCTTGTACATGTTGCAGAATTAGAGACAGCATTACTCACAAGCTCATTAAGCACATCACTAGCTTTGAAGACAGTCACTTGTAAGTTAACTACCATTATCATTAATAATGTGTGAGTACCAACAGATCAACTGAGTAGGGCAGCTTTAAGGTCTGTAAATACTACTGAAAACATTAACTTAATAATCATAGTGGCAGAAGCCTCTCAGTAGTATATGACCATGTTTACACACCAAATTAGCTATGATCTTAAAAACAAAGTCCAAAACTTTAGAAAAGGGGTTAACCTTTAAAAATAAAAAATTGTTTCATATTTTTAATAAAGTCAAATTATATCAATCATGGTTGCTGGTTGTTTGAACATAATCTAAAAGAAAATTAGGGTAATAACACTAAGTTGTTTGAGAAATATCTAATACATATATGAAATCTGAAATCAGGCAGTAAACAAAACTGTGTACTATAATCTTTTCAATATCCTTATGTACTGTTAGCTCCCATATCTGTGATTATACATCTGCATTCAACCAACCACAGCTAGAAAATAAGTTATTTGTTGCTGACATATACTATGTAGTTAGGCCTATGATAGTTGCATTTATACCAATACCGAATACTTACACTTTCTTTTGTTATTATTCCTTAAATAATACAGTATAACAACTTTTTACATAGCATTTACATTGTATTAGGTATCATAAGTAATCTACAGATGATTTAAAGTATGTATGAGGATGTACAAAGGTTATGTGCAAATGCACCATTTTATATAACATTTTTCATATTAAGTTCTTATCTTTCATAAGGACTTGAGCATCTGCAGATATTGGTGTCTGTGGCAGGCATGGGAGTAAGGGGTGGCTGATACTCATTTCCCCAAGGATATCAAGAGACAACTGTCATATAAACTTGTCATTACAATAATTTTTCAATGGCCCCCCTGTACGAACTTTTGAGATACTTGAGGGCAAGAATTTTCCACAGTAACTTACCTAGTTAACCTTCAAATATTTAAATTGCTAACTATGTGACAAGCTTTCTATAAAGTTCTAGGAACTTAAAAATGAATAATTCACAGTTCCTTATCTTAAGGGATTCAAAAAGAGGGGAGACAAAAATTTATAATTGTGTGACATGGAGCACAGGGAGTAGAAGGATGAGCAATCACTATATTGTTTAGCAGGTAGAAGCTGGCCAATATCCAAGATCTGTTTTAAAGGATCACTTTAAAAGGTGAACAAGAGGGGAAGAACATGACTTGATGAAGAAACTCATATAAGACACATGTAATAAGGAAAAGTGCAGGGAGATATAGCTGGAGAAATGGTTGGTATTAAATAGTCTTATGCTATGTTAAGAACTTTAAATTGCATCTAATATACGAGACCAGAGGAGATTGTTAGGCAAGGAAGAGTCATGATCAGATTGATCTTGGATGGAGTAAGAAACTACTTGGGAGGTGAGTCGAGTCAAAAACTGAGGGCCTGAAAAAGGCATAGGGCAGTCAACAAATGTTTGGGTGTACGCTACTGTATATCTGATACTGGGAAAACAGTTCCTCTATGAAAAAATAACTTACATTTCAGCTGGTTAGACAGATACTTAAAGACATAACATTAAGAATCTAGGGGAACCATGGGTATGTCTGGGAAGGATTCCCTGAGAAAGTGAGACTGAAGTTGAGACCTGAAGGAAAATCAGATTTCAAATATTGAAACTAACTTGAAATACTTAGGGTGTTTAGCAGTAAACTGTATAATCCCTACATACTCCTAAAGAGAATAACTTTCTTTTGCCTACACTATAAATCTATCAAAGAAACTAAAAGTTCATTAAATTACAAAAATAATAATGTGATGAGAACGAGACTAGGTCCCTTGTCTCCTCTCCTGTAGCATCTTATATTTGCATCATTTACATTGTTATAGTTATCTGAATTTGGAAGAGGACAAATGAAAGGTCAGATTTCAGGACCAAGACAAACACTACAAAAGGGAAGGGGGAGGTAAAAGATTAAATAATTTAAAATGACAAATGCTTTTTAAAGTTCAAAAAAAGTCTCAGCATTGTCTATTTAACACAATAATTTGGAGGGCCCTATTAATCTGCAATTTTAGTGAGAAAAGCACAGTAAGTAAAAATGAGACAGTGGATTGAGGACTTCTTAACTAGAAGCTTGGTTGAGAAGTAATGTTGCATGAGGGTTTTTTGTTTGTTCTTGTTTTTATTTATTGAGAGGGTACAGATATTTTTCAATACCCTTGTTTGATGGCAAACGTCACTGTTGAGACTTATTGTGGGCACGTGTAGTTTTAGTAACCTGTAATAGTTATTTCCTCTAGATACCTGCATATATATATATATATATATATATATATATATATATATATATATGTAAAAGAATTAATGTTAATTCATTTTCACTTATCAGTAGGAAAGAACATGAGAAGCATATAAACTCTTAACATTTATACTCTGGAGGTGTAAACCTTTAAAGTACGAACCAATCACTTCTGGTCATTTCTTCCAGTTTATGACTAAGAGAAGGGTCACATAATGCATTCATTTAGGACTGGATTAATTTTGTTTTTCCCAAGAAAGAAGTCAGAGAGACAAGTAACTTTAAAACATTTTATTATTTAATACATTACCACTGGCATAATCTAGTGATGTTTTCAGTTGTATCTGTAACGATGAATGCCATTGACAACTAAGAGGATAGTCAAGCACCAATATATTCTTTAGAGGCCTATTATGGCTGCATTTGGCTTACCAATTTTCTGGCCAAATCCCTTCCTACTGCGTTTTTTTCTGTGTACTGATTACTGTTCTGTCCCTCAAGGCATAGTAACATTTTAGTCTCTTAATTTTCACTTTTCTGCTGTATCTTGCTGGGGTGAAATAATAGAACTCCAGCTTAAAAAAAAAAGTAAAATGACTTCCCAAAGACAAGATCACTCTGGGATACACAGGAGTGTAAAATAAAAAACAAAGTGGTAAAAATAATAAGCCCTTCTCAAACAACTTTCAGAATCCAGGTTAGTGTGATGAAAACTGAAAATCCCTCACGTTTACCAGTTGGTTCAATCATTTTTATCAGTTTCCACTATGACAAATGAAGGACTGCGAACTACTTCCTAATAGTACTTGGTGCCACTGAAGAGTGACAATACTCATTTTTATGCAAACAACTCAAAAGCCTTCTGATGACTAAGCTTTTACTCATACCAGATATTTCTGGATGTAACAAGAATTTAAAATATTATACAATTCTTTTTACGTGTAACTTCTCAGATTTTAATACTCAAGCCTGTGGTTTCAAGTTATTGAATGAGCATCTTCACAAAATTAAGGTTCTCCTGAAACTGCTTCCCATCCATTATAGTATTCTTGCTAACTCATTAGAGAACTCAGTATTTTTAAAGCCGAAAACAGGTAGTCGTGGCTTAGCGCTTTCATCTTCATTGCAATCGACCTAGCGTTAGCTGTCTTCTCTTTTGGATGTTTTCTTTGCCTTACATGGTCTGAGAAAAACTGTGCCCCCCACACAGGCAGAGTTACCAGACACTTGTCATTCGCTGGCAGTCCGACGGTCGGTCGCGGATATGGTGGGAGGTGGGGTGGAGGTGGCAGTCCTGGCCGGCGCACAGCCCTCCCGGTACCTCATCCTCTTACAGATCTTGCCCCGGCCTGCGGGCTGACCCGGGGGCTGGCGACAAGGACTCCGGATCTCCGGCTAGTCCGGCTACTCCCCGACAGACTGTGGGAAACGAGCTTTTTCAACTGGGGCTAATCCAAAATTCCGCAGGGTCGGCCTAGCTCAGGCCAACTCGCTGTAGCGAGGAAGGTCAAGCTCACCTTGCGGTAGTACGCGCCCGGAAGGCGGCTAGCACCGAAACAGGCGGCCACAGCAGAGTCTCCCCGGGTCAGGGGAGGACAGCCAAGTGGCAGGCCGGCCGGCAGCGACTGGCGGCTGAGGGTCCGCCTTCCCGGCAGCCCGTCGACTTCCGGACCTGCGCTCCGCCTCTCTGCGCGGCCCGGGTTACGGGGCGCGCCCCTCCCCCGCCCGCAGATTCCCGGCATGCTCCGCGGAGGAAGGGACGGAGTCGACAATAACAAACCAAGCCGCGGCCGTGTCCGCTGCCCTGCCGACCTCTCGGTGCTGCCTCGGGGTTCTCCTGTCGTCCCGGCCCCTCGGCTCTGACGGGCCGTGGCCTTCTTTCCCCCGGTCCCCGACCCAGAGCCGAGGGGCCTGACAACGTCCCTTCTCCGCCCGGACCCCTCCCTGCCGTCTGGAGTTCGGGGCCGCGGCAGGCACCAGGACACCGGCGGTTGTGTCGGTTGGTGGTGCCGGATGAGCGGTTGGTAGCTGCCGCCGACGAGGAGGCGGCGGCGGAAGATGGTGCCAGGGGTCGCCGGCTCTGCTGCCGCCCCCGACGGAGAAGGAGGTGCTGCCAGGTAAGTGTTGTCGCCGCCTGTGTCCCCTTCTCCCATCTGGCACCGCGGCCGCGCGGCGAGCCCCAGCACATTGGGTCGGGGGCGTCGGGGTCCGGGTCCGACCACAGCGCCGCCCGCTAGTGTGTGCGCCCGCGGGCCCAGTGCGTCCGGCCTCGGCAGGTGTCGCCTTGCAGTCGCCTCCCTAATACTACAGCCCTTGTGGAGACACACGGCTCGAGTCGAAGCACCACAGGCCTGTGGGAGGTGTAGGGTGGACTCACTCTGTCAGGGCCTGTCTGTTGCTTCCTCGGATGGGGCCTCCGGGGTGCCTCCCTGCTGACTTGCAGGAGTGGTCGAGGGGGAGAGACGCCCGAACCTACGGGGACGCATCCTTACTCGTTAACCACTGCCAGGCTCAGCCCTAATGGTGTCTTTGACTTGAGAAACCGGAGAGTGGAATTGGGCCGAGACCGATTGAAGCGTACAGTGGGAGGAACCGGGAGATGTCTTGTCCCGACCCTGGAGTGCGAGGATCAGTATAAAGTTACTCCTAGGAATGACTCAGCCTCTGCGCGCCCCACTGATAGATTCAGGATGGGGTGTGTGTGCGGATTTCACAACTTCTTTGGTATAAACAGGAGAACAACAGGAAAAATGGCAGCTTCTCGGGGAATATCTTTATAGTTTCTTCCACCGCTTGGTGGATGTGCTGTTTATTGTTTACAGTTTCATGATCTAGTCTTTTTCATTATGACTCTTTAAAGTGTAGTCATACCACGAAGTGTTGTGGGCCTGGGTGCCAAGGAAGACTAATGTGCTTACTGTTGATAAAGAGTCACGTTACTACAAGACATTAAGCTAGATAGGAATGTTCACCTCAGGTCTTCTGTGCACAGAGCAGTGATTTGGGTTATATGAAAATGTGCCTATCTTGCTAACCACTTTATAGTTTCTAGTTTTTTGTGTGTTGATGGTGCTTGTATGGTTTATCCAAAGGGTTGGAAGGTTAGTCACCTAGGAGGAGAGCACTTTTAAATAGACAAATCTGGGTTAGTCAAAAAACTGATATTTATGTGTTTGATACATAGAGGGCTC
>NW_011888826.1:599984-614581 GCF_000151845.1 Pteropus vampyrus | reverse complement strand
GAGATTTGGGCTTTTATAAAGTGTAGGAGGTTATTTCCAGGAGAAGAAAAAGCATGATCCAACATGGATAAGTCACTGCAGTTCTATTTTAAAAAAAAAAAAAAAAAAAGTGTCCCAGCCACCTCAAGTTTTGATAGGTCTTTATCATGTACCCATTATGTCCCAGGCATTGCTTTAGAAATGCTGGGCTGTGAACAGACCAAACCAAATCCCTGTATTCGTTTAAGAAAAACATGGAGTAGTAGATACCGGCTCAGAAGGAAAAAATAAAGCAGAAAAGGGAGGAGATGAACTTAGGATTGGAAGGTTGAAACTTTAGATAAAGTGGCCAGGGAAGATCTCACTGGTTAATAACTTTTGGGTGAAGACCAAAGAAAAGTGAGGAAGCTAGTTGTGGACTATCTGAGGAAAGAACATTCTTGGCAGCAGGAGTAGAAAGTGCAAAGGCTCTGAGATACTTGGCATACTCAAAGGTTACTAAGTACTGAGGATGGATTGGCGCAGATAAGGAGGAAAGTAGTAAGAGAATGCAGTGGTAGTGACGGCTCTACAAATCGTTTTTTTGGGGGATCATAGGAAACTGTAATGTACGCTAACCCTGCATGTGCAGAGATACACGTAACCCAGTAAACCCAGCAAGGCCGGAAATGTTAAACTCCTGCAACACAGTTTTAGCTCTGGCAACATGAACAATGAATAAGAGGAAATTTATATGTAAGCTTTGTATATAAGGTTGTAGGAAATAGTGAACCATTGGAAATTTTAAAGATAATTTACAAATGCAGACTGTTTGGAGAAGCTGGAATAGAGATATAATGCTAGAGAAGCAGATTGTGGAGTGCTAGTTTGAAGATTTTGTACTTACTGTCATAAATAAAGTATATACGTTATCACTTCTCTGATTCTTTCATTTATTGTGAACATAATAAATCTAATTTACCTGTGAACTGGACCTCTGTTGTCCAGAGCCTTCAGAGGGTTACTCTTCTTTCCATCTCTCAATAAAGTTAAGGTTTTGTTAATTTACTTTTTG
This sequence comes from Pteropus vampyrus, assembly GCF_000151845.1. Classification (NCBI taxonomy): domain Eukaryota; kingdom Metazoa; phylum Chordata; class Mammalia; order Chiroptera; family Pteropodidae; genus Pteropus; species Pteropus vampyrus. The sequence goes on along the minus strand of NW_011888826.1, from coordinate 613,548 downwards.
CAGGTACAGTATTTGAGTACCTATAAGCACCTTTTCTTTTATTGGTTAGATTCTGGTTTCACAGCTGTTTTAGTGAGTTCCCTGAGGCTTATGGAATGACTTCCCTCCACCCCTATGATTTTGTTTTCTTTTGAATTTTAGTTTTATCAGCTTGTAGATATTCCACACATAATAATCAGTTAGTAATTATCCAGAATATCTGTTGAAATAGTCAAATTAGTACCATATTGTTATTGTTTCCATGGCTATTTTAGCCATTAGAGTGTAAATTCTTATTGTGCAAATTCCAGATATACACATCCTCTTTTGATATTGCTATGTGTTTGCATAATATAGTCTTGGCTTAATAAAATGAAGCTAATTCAACATTAGCTACATAGATAATTGTGGTTTCATTTCTTAGTATCCTAAAATACAACAGAGCTAGAATATTTTTGCTATGTAGTTACATATTAAGAATAAAAAAAAATTCACATTTTAAGTGAGTCACAACCTAATATTACTCTCCATTAAAAAAATATATATCATGCACAGCTCTGGGTGTCATATCTCATCTGGTGACAGTAATACAGGAAAATGGCTGTAGCTTCCATACTTGGTATACTTTGGAGGTGGGAGAGCTACTTTTTAGTAGACTTGATTTAAAATCATTTTAATGGTTCTTTTGAGTTTCCATTCAAATGATAGGACGTATATGAAAAAATATTTTAAAATGCAGTAATACTTACAAAATGAATTTAGATTTTATTAATGGGACATTCAAAATGACAAATTCTAATGGTATTCTCAAATGGAACAACTTTTAAACTGTTTATTTACTAATACGTCCAAATACAAATGATCTTTTCAAGCATTTTACATAATTTTTATGAATAGCAGATATCAAAATGTGTAATACATTTATATGTATCAATATGAAAAAATTCCCTTAGTATATATTAAGCTCAAACAAGTTGCATAGCAGTATGCACATATTATTTCACTTTTGTAAAACTATCTGTATATACATATGTACTTCCAGAATATGTAGGGGAAAAAACCTGACTTACTCCAGACTTTTAAAAGTATTCCTGCTATCTCCATTCTTGTGGTGCTGTTCTTACATGAAGTTACTTGTTTAGTTTTAGACAACGCATTCATTTAGGAGGCTCTGAACCTGTATGGAAAGGTTCTCTTTTGGGGAATGTGAGAAAGATGGCTGACCTTCTCTGATTCTGACTATGACTGAATGTGTTCAGTTTTGGAGATCAGAAATTGTCATCTGTGATTTTCCCTTTTGTTCTCCCATATAAGGAAGCTAATTCTAAATGTTGACTAGATTAGACTGGCTGGAATGATTGACCTAATCATTATGGTGATAATCTCGCAAAGAGAATTGTAAATTAATCTTCACTTGATAAATCGGATAGATGATGTGTTTTATGATCATAGGAGATGCTTTCTCTTTCTTTTCCTTATGGACTTGAAAGTCCAGTCATAACCCCTATATGTCTGGGAATAAATGCATCGGAATTACTATTTTTAAAAAACACATCCCCTTTCCTCCATATTTATAGCTGACTGTCCCAGCAGGATCTAGGAAGAACAAATGTCCTTCCATGATCTTAGTTTTTTTTCCATCCACATAAAATAATTGATATTACTGTATGTAGCTACTTAAGAGCTCTATAAGTTCAGAGGAGGAGGAAAGACTACTGTAGGCCACCTGTGATTAGGGAAGACTTCTCAAAAGTGCTAATAGGACCATGCTTTTGGACCATACTCAGATATATAAAATTCAGATAAGCAGAAATGGGGAGAATTTTATTTGACAGGACTATGTGAAGTGAGAGTATAGATTTTGATTAAGGGAGTAGATGGAGATACTTCTGGAAAAATAAACTGGGTTAATTATAAAGTCCTTGAATGTTAAAGTTATAATTGCCACCATTTTTAAAACTTTTATTATATTCCTTGCATCGTAAAGGAATCTGAAATACATTATTTTTATCCCTCTTATCCACTCTGTATAAGTTAACATTTCAGTTTATAGATGGTGAAATGATGTGTAAAAGTTACCTGAGCCTCAGTGGGAAAGATGGGATTAAAATACAGGTAAATTTTGTCTCAAAGTCTGCCATTTTAATTCTACTCTAGCTTTATACCAGAGTTGGCAAATTTACATGCATAAAGAGACAGGCAGATAATGAAATTAAGTGAAACTGTCTGGGTACTGAACACAGTACTACATGGTGGTCAGGAGAGGTAGCTGCAAAGAAACAACGGCAGAGCATAGTGGGCCATTGGTTAGTGGCCTGCTATAGGCGACAGTGGGGCTCTAGGGAAGATCCCAGGAAGGAAGAAGCCTGAGTACCCTGATTGTAACTTGTAGGAGTGTTCAGGAAGAGTTGAAGCAGGATGGAGACTTAAAGGCAGTGAGAAGAGTTTTCAGGCTCTAAAATAAGCGTTATGACATCAGAAAATGAGGAGTTGGAGTATAAAGGAAAAAATAGATAGGATTTAGATAGAAATAACAAGTTTTAAGTAACAAGGGAATGATAGGCTTTGTTGACAAAAAGAGTTAGGGAATAGTTTTAAAGGAAAAGCACTGAATTGAAATTTGGACATGTTGGGTTTGAAATAACAGTATGATTTCTAAATGGACCTATTTACCATCAGCTAAGTGTAGTCCTGAACTTAGGACGGAGATCTGGGTTAGTAACAGTGATTGATGTTTGTATTGCACTTTCATTTGCATAGCCCTTCCATATATGTGTATATGGATTCTTTACTTTCTCACAACAACCCTGTGAAGTAGGTAGTTTCTTTCCTTTTTGTTTTCAAAATAATTTGTTATATGAGGTCAGTCAGGGTCACATAGTCAGTAGTGGGGACAAGACTTGAATATAGGTCTTCAGATCCCGAATCTCATGTTCTTATCACAGTTTTTCTTTTTTTCCATTTTCTGTCTACATAAAGATAACAGTTGGGGAACTAAATATGAATATCTAGGGGAGGCATGTAGAGTGGAGAGCAGGTCTTCTCTGGGAAGTCAGATTGGGAGCTAGAATGGGGACAGCAGTTGGAGATTATTGTCTTGCTCTCTTAGTTGGACCAGTTCTTCTACGGCATCATATTCAGGTTCTTTATTTCTTTGTAATGCATAGAAATGTCAGGGTTTTTTCTTTTTCAAAATGGAAATGTATCCCCACCCCCCGCCGCCCCCGCCCCTCACACGACTATAAATGTGATTTTTTAAGGAGACCAGAGAAAGTAAAAGTCCCTCATCCGAGATGTTACTAAAAAGATTGGTGTTGCTCTAAAACAAAAACAATACAAGACATCTGTGCAGTTTTCAGAGTATCACTAAGTCTGTAGGTTCCACACGGTGCTATTGCCCTAAGGGAAATCTGAACTGAATTTAGGCACATTGAATTGTTACCCTAACTTTGAAGCCTCAAACATGGATCAAACCTGTTGTAAAACATCAGTACATACAGCTGGATGAATAACTGGTTGCAGCTAGAATATTTTTGCTATGTAGTTACATATTAAGAATAAAAAAAAATTCACATTTTAAGTGAGTCACAACCTAATATTACTCTCCATTAAAAAAATATATATCATGCACAGCTCTGGGTGTCATATCTCATCTGGTGACAGTAATACAGGAAAATGGCTGTAGCTTCCATACTTGGTATACTTTGGAGGTGGGAGAGCTACTTTTTAGTAGACTTGATTTAAAATCATTTTAATGGTTCTTTTGAGTTTCCATTCAAATGATAGGACGTATATGAAAAAATATTTTAAAATGCAGTAATACTTACAAAATGAATTTAGATTTTATTAATGGGACATTCAAAATGACAAATTCTAATGGTATTCTCAAATGGAACAACTTTTAAACTGTTTATTTACTAATACGTCCAAATACAAACGATCTTTTCAAGCATTTTACATAATTTTTATGAATAGCAGATATCAAAATGTGTAATACATTTATATGTATCAATATGAAAAAATTCCCTTAGTATATATTAAGCTCAAACAAGTTGCATAGCAGTATGCACATATTATTTCACTTTTGTAAAACTATCTGTATATACACATGTACTTCCAGAATATGTAGGGGAAAAAACCTGACTTACTCCAGACTTTTAAAAGTATTCCTGCTATCTCCATTCTTGTGGTGCTGTTCTTACATGAAGTTACTTGTTTAGTTTTAGACAACGCATTCATTTAGGAGGCTCTGAACCTGTATGGAAAGGTTCTCTTTTGGGGAATGTGAGAAAGATGGCTGACCTTCTCTGATTCTGACTATGACTGAATGTGTTCAGTTTTGGAGATCACAAATTGTCATCTGTGATTTTCCCTTTTGTTCTCCCATATAAGGAAGCTAATTCTAAATGTTGACTAGATTAGACTGGCTGGAATGATTGACCTAATCATTATGGTGATAATCTCACAAAGAGAATTGTAAATTAATCTTCACTTGATAAATCGGATAGATGGTGTGTTTTATGATCATAGGAGATGCTTTCTCTTTCTTTTCCTTATGGACTTGAAAGTCCAGTCATAACCCCTATATGTCTGGGAATAAATGCATTGGAATTACTATTTTTAAAAAACATCCCCTTTCCTCCATATTTATAGCTGACTGTCTCAGCAGGATCTAGGAAGAACAAATGTCCTTCCATGATCTTAGTTTTTTTTCCATCCACATAAAATAATTGATATTACTGTATGTAGCTACTTAAGAGCTCTATAAGTTCAGAGGAGGAGGAAAGACTACTGTAGGCCACCTGTGACTAGGGAAGACTTCTCAAAAGTGCTAATAGGACCATGCTTTTGGACCATACTCAGATAAATAAAATTCAGATAAGCAGAAATGGGGAGAATTTTATTTGACAGGACTATGTGAAGTGAGAGTATAGATTTTGATTAAGGGAGTAGATGGAGATACTTCTGGAAAAATAAACTGGGTTAATTATAAAGTCCTTGAATGTTAAAGTTATAATTGCCACCATTTTTAAAACTTTTATTATATTCCTTGCATCGTAAAGGAATCTGAAATACATTATTTTTATCCCTCTTATCCACTCTGTATAAGTTAACATTTCAGTTTATAGATGGTGAAATGATGTGTAAAAGTTACCTGAGCCTCAGTGGGAAAGATGGGATTAAAATACAGGTAAATTTTGTCTCAAAGTCTGCCATTTTAATTCTACTCTAGCTTTATACCAGAGTTGGCAAATTTACATGCATAAAGAGACAGGCAGATAATGAAATTAAGTGAAACTGTCTGGGTACTGAACACAGTACTACATGGTGGTCAGGAGAGGTAGCTGCAAAGAAACAACGGCAGAGCATAGTGGGCCATTGGTTAGTGGCCTGCTATAGGCGACAGTGGGGCTCTAGGGAAGATCCCAGGAAGGAAGAAGCCTGAGTACCCTGATTGTAACTTGTAGGAGTGTTCAGGAAGAGTTGAAGCAGGATGGAGACTTAAAGGCAGTGAGAAGAGTTTTCAGGCTCTAAAATAAGCGTTATGACATCAGAAAATGAGGAGTTGGAGTATAAAGGAAAAAATAGATAGGATTTAGATAGAAATAACAAGTTTTAAGTAACAAGGGAATGATAGGCTTTGTTGACAAAAAGAGTTAGGGAATAGTTTTAAAGGAAAAGCACTGAATTGAAATTTGGACATGTTGGGTTTGAAATAACAGTATGATTTCTAAATGGACCTATTTACCATCAGCTAAGTGTAGTCCTGAACTTAGGACGGAGATCTGGGTTAGTAACAGTGATTGATGTTTGTATTGCACTTTCATTTGCATAGCCCTTCCATATATGTGTATATGGATTCTTTACTTTCTCACAACAACCCTGTGAAGTAGGTAGTTTCTTTCCTTTTTGTTTTCAAAATAATTTGTTATATGAGGTCAGTCAGGGTCACATAGTCAGTAGTGGGGACAAGACTTGAATATAGGTCTTCAGATCCCGAATCTCATGTTCTTATCACAGTTTTTCTTTTTTTCCATTTTATGTCTACATAAAGATAACAGTTGGGGAACTAAATATGAATATCTAGGGGAGGCATGTAGAGTGGAGAGCAGGTCTTCTCTGGGAAGTCAGATTGGGGGCTAGAATGGGGACAGCAGTTGGAGATTATATTGTCTTGCTCTCTTAGTTGGACCAGTTCTTCTACGGCATCATATTCAGGTTCTTTATTTCTTTGTAATGCATAGAAATGTCAGGGTTTTTTCTTTTTCAAAATGGAAATGTATCCCCACCCCCCGCCGCCCCCCGCCCCTCACACGACTATAAATGTGATTTTTTAAGGAGACCAGAGAAAGTAAAAGTCCCTCATCCGAGATGTTACTAAAAAGATTGGTGTTGCTCTAAAACAAAAACAATACAAGACATCTGTGCAGTTTTCAGAGTATCACTAAGTCTGTAGGTTCCACACGGTGCTATTGCCCTAAGGGAAATCTGAACTGAATTTAGGCACATTGAATTGCTACCCTAACTTTGAAGCCTCAAACATGGATCAAACCTGTTGTAAAACATCAGTACATACAGCTGGATGAATAACTGGTTGCCCTTGTATAATATGTGATCTAAGAAAATTGCTAATTTTTCCCCTCCATTTTGAGAAACAGTCCAAACATGATCATAAACAAATTCCTGGAATACATCCAAGTAGGTCCACCTAGTTTACAACTTAAACTAGTTTATGAAACATTTATCTGTATACATTTTATATTTTGTACATTTTCGATGTAACATATCATGAAAATAGGCAGAGGCAGTGAAATAAATCATCTGAAAAGTTTTGTAGTCTTTGTAAAGCCCCAACAATAAGTACTTGGCGTCAGTGGACTGGGTGATGTATTTTCTATTGGTTTACTGTTCCTCTAACTTGTAAAACCAGCTTGCATATATGTTTTTTGCAAATGTGTACCTTATATCTGTCTATAAATTATTACTTTGCCATTAAAGTGCAATTATTTATTTAAAAAAATTGGTGTTGAAGTTTGATGCTTGTATATGCATATACATGCCTGAGTATTAGCTAATAAAATAAAAAAAAAGAAATCCTCAAACAGAATTACAAAATATATTCCATAATTTGATTTTCTAACTGAATATGTCCCTAATCAGTATATATAGATCTAACAAAGATTTTTAAATGTCTAAATGATACCACATTATATAGTTGCACCATAATTTATTTTACCCCTATTGATAGTTTTCTAATTTTTCGTTGTTAAAATTAATGGTGTAATGCAAATCTTTGGATGTATAGCTTTGTACACTTGTCTGATTATTAGTCACTTCCAGTACACTTCCAGAGGTAGAATTGTTAGTTTACACATTTTAAAGTTTGGTACATATTGCCAGATTAAATCTTAAAAGTTATACCAGTTTAGTTTCTTGTGTCAGTGTGCTAATATTTTGTCAACACTGTTTATTCATTTTAATCATTAGTGGTAATCTGAAAGGTAAAAAATCGAATTTCAGATAGACTTTATTTTTCTGCATACTATGGATAACCATTTGTCCTAATATTGTTCCTTGAACAATTTATCTTTTCTCTCAAATTGAAATTCTGTTACTGTATTTCTGTTTGCATATAAAGATATGTTTAAATCTGTTCTGTTGCAAATTTAAGTGTCTATGAATGGGCAAGAATCCCAGTTTTAATTACTGTTATAGTATGTTTAACACACTTTATAAATGTTCTTTCTTACAGTCTCAGTGCATGCCTGTGTGCATCCCTCCTTCCCTCCCCCATATATATATATATACATACACACATATATACACATACGTGCATGTATATGTATACGCACATGTGTATGTAGTATAGGTACTTAATAATTATTGTCTCAATGGACAGAAACTAAAGACAGTGTAGGCAAAGGGCCACATAATATAAGAAAATCTTTTGTCCATTGTTGAGTTACTAACATTGATTTTAATTAGAATTGGTTTGTGTTAACCTGTGTAACATTATGTATAATTTCATTTTGTAGAAAGTCAGAAAAGTTTATATATAAAGTGAGCATTATGCCAAATTTTAGAAAACTTTTACTATTTGGTGAAAAGTAATAAATACTGTATTATGCACTAAGATTGTATTTTATGTCATATAAAGTTAATTTATAATTCCTTCAACAGCAATTGACTTCTATGCTGTTACTTTACAATCGAATGTAATAACTTTAATTCTAGATCCTTTAAATTCAACTCACTTACAAAATTTAATAGATTTTATATAAGTTAAGGGAAAATGTACATAATGAGCAATCCCAGCTTTTATAAGTTAAGAAAAGGATTAGCTCTTTTAAATGATTCATTTCTTAATGCAAATAAGTGATTTGCTAAGCTTATCCCCTTAAGTTTTAATAAATGTGATCAAGGAGGGTAAATAATGGATTTTCTAGCTGAACTCGCTTTTACGTATTCTTTTTTTTTTTTGAATGCTACCTCCTTTATATGAAGACATCGTTCTTCAAGTCTTGCCCATTCCTTTTCAGTATAACTTTTGCACACCTCTCTGTAGCATGTAATATTATATTGTAATGTTCATTTATGTGATTAAGCTCCTTGACGGCAGATAGCACGTGCTTTTTCTTTCTTTTAATCATTGGTGGCTAGCACGTGAAATAAGTTAAAACTGGGTTTAATGTGTAATGTAACTATGTAGCATTTTATAGAAGCTTGGAGGAATCAGTCAGTGTACCCCTTTGAATTTTCAGATGAAGAAACAGATTCAGAGAAATTAAGTAACTGGCTCTCAGGGTCACAGAAATAAAGATGTTAAGGTAGGGATAAAATTTAGGTTTCTTTTACTTCTGTGTAAGGATTTTTAAATTTCAGGATGACCAAATATGTGCTTGGTTACTAAAGTCTCTTTTTGTTTAATGTTTTAACAATTCCATATGAAAAAGGGAATTCAGCATTGATAAGTCATATTTTGATAGCAGGCATATAAGAATATGTAAATAAACCATACATCTTGTAAATAGAGACAGTATTCCTGTGAATTCTCTTTGATTCTCCCTCCCCCCCCCCCGCCCCCCCGATTTCAGTTTTGGTTCTTGTTCTAGTTTTTATCATGGCCTTGGCTTCATCTATTGATCGTCCAATGTTTAGGTAGTGCGTTAGGTACTGTAGTGGTTTGGTGTTACGTACTGTGGTGGAGAGAGGTATAAGACATGACCAAGTTTTTCTAGCCATTTACAGTACAGTTTGGAGGAATGTAGGGCATTTGGCACATGGGAAAAAAGTATAGCGGGCTATTTATTTATGTTCTAATTACAATTATTCGATTAGTTGAAATTTGAAGTGTGGGCCTTAGTGCTTAGGGAAGATCCTTGACAGCCAGTTAGAGCATTTAATTAATTTTATATACCATACTTTTGGTTAGAATCTGACCTGGGTTTTTTGCTTACACAAAAGTTAATATTCTTTTCTTATTGTGTCTTTAAGACAGTCAGTGTGTGTTTATAAAACTTTCGCTTTTATAAAACCTACACCATGAACAGCAGTTGCTTTCCAGAAAGTAGAGTAGATTCCAGCCTATATTATAACCATATTGAATATGATGATTAAAATTATTGTGATAATTTTTGTAATATCTTATTATGGAAACTTGAAAACATACAAAAGTAGTAGTAAACTCGATCTATCCCATGGGCAGTACCAGTATTTTGCTGATCTTATCTGTCCAACTAACCCCTTCTTTCTTCCCTCCATTTGTATTTGTAAGACTGTTTTAAAAAATCTCAAATATCATTTTGCACATTCATTTTTAGAATTCATTATTTCATAACTAAATGTCATTATTGTCCAAAAAAGAGAATAGTAATTCTTCAGTAGAATCTAATACCTAGTCCATATTTAGATTTCCACATTTATTTCAAAAATGTCTCTTTTACAGTATTTTGTTTGAGTCAGGAGTCAAACAAGTCATACATTAAATCTTGGTTATTATTTTTCTTACATCTCCTTTAATAGAATTCTTCCTCCCTGTTCTTTCTGAAGCCATTTATTAAACTAGGTCATTGTTTTGTAGAATGCTCATTTTTGCATTTTAGCTGATTGTTTTCTTAGAATATTGTTTATGTTTTTTCTCTATAGCCCATAGTACTTATAAATCGGTAAGTGTAGGTAGATGTAGAGGCTTGATTAAAAATAAGTTCAGGTTTTTTTTTTGCAGGATAGGGGTCAAGAACCCTCTTTAGATGGGCTTTATACTTCCATTTGTGTCAAGAGCAGAGTGACAAATCATTAATGTGTTTGTCAGTCTAATTCATCTGTCAGATTTCTTCTGATTATTTCAACATCTATTGTCTAGATACATTATTTCATTACAAAATGGTCATCATCTATATTTGGTCTGTAGTATTAGCTGGATTTTTTCTATAAAAGAGGACATTCTTTCATCAAATATTGGTTATCCTGAAGTATTGTTCATATAGCAAAGAGAGGATAAGTGCTTAACTTTTTTATTTTCAGTTTTTATAATAGGTTGCTGCCCTTGCTGGGTTTCTCTTCCCTTTTTTTGATGTCATAATGAATATATAAATTTTTATGGATTTTATACCATTTAACTATTTGTAATCATTCTTTTGATAGTCAGACTCTCCCATGTTAGTCAGTGGAAGCCCCCACAATTAATTTCTTTGCCCTTTTGACATGGTCTCATTAGTCTTTGACATCTTTTTCGCTTTGCAGCACATTAAGATGTTCTAGCCTTATGTGATTGGGACCTTTTCTACTTTAGACTTTCAGAGTCAGCCACTTGTCCAAAGAATTCTTTTAGAAACCACAATGTGAGTGTGCAATGATTTTAATCAAGTCTAGAGTTAGAACAGTACCCACAAGACCACTGTCCTTTGGATACCAGCCACCAGTTTGGTGGTGCCCAGGGCTACCATCACTTCAGATCAACTGACTACAAGCTTCGATGTCCCCAACACCACCTTCAGGTTCAAGAATTTACTAGGACATCTCAAAGAAATTAGGAAAGTGCTATACATGACAATTACAATTTTATTACAGCAAAAGGATACAAATTAAAATTAAAAGCAGTCAAAGGGGAGGAAGGTCCACATAGAGTCTGGAAAGTTTCCAGATGCATAACTTCTGATAATTTTCTTCCATTGAACCACAGGTAATATTAATCTATTCGCCAGGATATGTGACAGTACACTGAGTATTGCTAACTAGGGACGCTTACCTGAGTCTTTGGTGTCCAGAGATTTTATTGGAGTTCCATTACCTAATGTCCTTAGAGCTGACCTTTAGCCTCTAGCCCTTCCTGGATATCTGACTAATGTCTTTAGTCTCCATTTATCTCTGGATTTCGGAAGTGATACCATGTCTCGTCCCAGAGCCCCCACCATAATTCACATTGTTAGACTGTCGTAAAGCCCTCAGATAAATAAAGATACACCTGTCAGGCAGGGCATTCCAGGTGCCTAAAGTTCCTCTCACTTTATCGCCAAGGATAAAGGCCAGATCTCTCTTTGGATAAGGTTAATTCTTTACTTCACAGAGTTCTATGGGCACTTATTGCTTTTTCCATAAAATACATATTCTGTAGCCCCACTGGAAAAAAATGGGCTATGGAATATGTATTTTATGGAAAGATAAATTCCTTGTTCATACTGACATCTCTAAAATAATTTTTTACATTACGTATTTTATCTCTTAGATTGAAATCTTTTAGATTGAAAATCTTGCTTGTTCGATAGGTAAAAAATAATCTTTTTTAGATTTGTATTTGATTACTGAAGGGTTTCACATTTGTTAATCGTTTAAATTTCTTCTTCCTCATGCATTTTGCCTATTGCGGGTCTTAGTGATTTTTTTTTTTTTTTTACCTAATTCATAGGAACTCATTTTTTTTTAAGGCTGTTAACCCTCCTTAATCACTTGTTGTAGCACTGTCCCACCTACTGGTTTAGAGAAGAAAGCAAAGTCACATCTTTCAATTTTAAAATTAAATAATGAGACAGATAATCAAAAGATTCATCCATTTTGGATTCCTATTTTTCCTTCCCTGTAAGTCAGAGAATGAGTAATTTCTGTGATCCATCCTGAGTCTGTTAGAAAGAAATCTGGGAAATTGAACCTTTCTCCTGGAAGGCTTCCTGTCTGCTGTTATTGCTGTTCTTTCCATGTGGTGTTCCTGTTGCAAACAGCATGTGTTCTCTGTGGGGCTTCAGCTCTTGACTATTAGATGTCTGGTGGTGGTAACTGAAGCATGTGCAGCTTTCACTGAGAAGCTGGCAAATATTCTTTGTAAAGCAGGTACCAACCCCCGTGCCACGGACTGGTACTGGTCCTTAGCCTGTTAGGAACTGGGTCGCACAACAGGAGGGGATGGCAAGTGAGCGAGCGAAGCTTCATCCGCATTTGCAGCCGCTCCCCAGCCCTAGCATCACCGCTTCAGCTCCACTTCAGATCATCAAGCATTATATTCTCATAGGAGCACCAGTCTCTGGTGCCAAAAAGGTTGGGGACTGCCGATGTATATAGGGAACAGTTATTCCTGCGAGACAACTGAAGGTTGAATGAACAGCTTCTGAACAACAAACAAGAGAAAGAGACCTAATAGAGAAGGCTGGGAAGTCAAGGGAGCCCTCCAGGAGCTACAGGAACTTTATGGGTTGTAGGAGCCTGTGAGTGCCATTTTTTACGTCTCCCTCCACTTTCACATAGATGTTCTTTTTGAGCCAGTGCCCCAGGTGTCCTGGGTCCCTGTCTGGCTCCAGCTGGCTTCTCAAAACTACCCAACCCATAAAGCCTACACAGAGGTCTTTCAACATGAGACCAGTTTTTGTATAACAAACCAGAGAGACAGTAGACTGTAAAGAGAAGGCTGGGTAGTCGCTGGAGCCGTTGGGGGACTACAAGAATTCTCCAGGGTCAGAGGTGCTGGTGAGTGCCCTTGTTTATGTCCCCCTCCACGTTCGTATGTGGGGGGCTCTATCCAGGTGCTTTGGCTTACCTGCAGGGTTGCTTCAGTTTGTTCCAGGATGTATTTCCCAAGTCCATTTTGGCCCTAAACAAAGGGAGCAGGCAGGATCAATAGGGCATTACTACACACACCCGCTCCCCCTGCTTCCACCTGGAGCCAGCCACTCCAGCTTGGTAGGCCAGTGCCCTAGATGTCTTAGATGCCTGCCCAGCTCCTGTTGGCCTGCTGCAACCACCCAGCATACACAGCCTACACAAAGGCCACTTCTACATAAGGCTACTTTTTGAAGACTGAGAGAGAGAGCTATTTTGTGTGATTCATATAAACAAACATAGAAAGCCAAACAAAATGAAAAGGCAGAAAATGCTCTTATCTCTCAGATGAAAGAATAAGAAAAGTCTTCAGGAAAAGAAAATAACTTAAGAAAAACAAGAATAAGTAATTTGCCTGTTAAAGAATGAAAAGAAACAGTCGTACAGATACTCACCAAACTTGAGAATGGAATGGAGGAACTTAGGGAGAACTTTAAAAAAAGAGTTAGAAAGTATAATAAAGAACCAGGCAGACTTTAAAAAAATACAATAATTGAAA
>NW_011888826.1:540631-599934 GCF_000151845.1 Pteropus vampyrus | reverse complement strand
CATCACCGCTTCAGCTCCACTTCAGATCATCAAGCATTATATTCTCATAGGAGCACCAGTCTCTGGTGCCAAAAAGGTTGGGGACTGCCGATGTATATAGGGAACAGTTATTCCTGCGAGACAACTGAAGGTTGAATGAACAGCTTCTGAACAACAAACAAGAGAAAGAGACCTAATAGAGAAGGCTGGGAAGTCAAGGGAGCCCTCCAGGAGCTACAGGAACTTTATGGGTTGTAGGAGCCTGTGAGTGCCATTTTTTACGTCTCCCTCCACTTTCACATAGATGTTCTTTTTGAGCCAGTGCCCCAGGTGTCCTGGGTCCCTGTCTGGCTCCAGCTGGCTTCTCAAAACTACCCAACCCATAAAGCCTACACAGAGGTCTTTCAACATGAGACCAGTTTTTGTATAACAAACCAGAGAGACAGTAGACTGTAAAGAGAAGGCTGGGTAGTCGCTGGAGCCGTTGGGGGACTACAAGAATTCTCCAGGGTCAGAGGTGCTGGTGAGTGCCCTTGTTTATGTCCCCCTCCACGTTCGTATGTGGGGGGCTCTATCCAGGTGCTTTGGCTTACCTGCAGGGTTGCTTCAGTTTGTTCCAGGATGTATTTCCCAAGTCCATTTTGGCCCTAAACAAAGGGAGCAGGCAGGATCAATAGGGCATTACTACACACACCCGCTCCCCCTGCTTCCACCTGGAGCCAGCCACTCCAGCTTGGTAGGCCAGTGCCCTAGATGTCTTAGATGCCTGCCCAGCTCCTGTTAGCCTGCTGCAACCACCCAGCATACACAGCCTACACAAAGGCCACTTCTACATAAGGCTACTTTTTGAAGACTGAGAGAGAGAGCTATTTTGTGTGATTCATATAAACAAACATAGAAAGCCAAACAAAATGAAAAGGCAGAAAATGCTCTTATCTCTCAGATGAAAGAATAAGAAAAGTCTTCAGGAAAAGAAAATAACTTAAGAAAAACAAGAATAAGTAATTTGCCTGTTAAAGAATGAAAAGAAACAGTCGTACAGATACTCACCAAACTTGAGAATGGAATGGAGGAACTTAGGGAGAACTTTAAAAAAAGAGTTAGAAAGTATAATAAAGAACCAGGCAGACTTTAAAAAAATACAATAATTGAAATGAGAAACATCTTAGAAGGAATCAACAACAGATTAGCTAATATGGGAGAACAGATCAGCGACTTGGAAGACAGAATGGTGGAAATCAACCAGTGAGAATAGCAAAAAGAAAAACAATTAAAAAAAAAAAAAAGATAGCTTAGGGGACCTCTGGGATAACATAAAGTGCTCAAACATTTGCATTATAGGGATCCCACAGGGAGAAGAAAGAGGTAAAGGAACAGAAACTTTATTTAAATAAATAATGACTGAAAACTTTCCTAACTTGGGACAGGAAACACACATCGAAGTCATAGAAGCACAGAGAGTTCTAAATAAGAGAAACCCAAAGAAACTCACACCAAGACTTATTATATTTAAAATGGTAAAAGTTGAAGATAAAAAAGACAATTTTGAAGGAAGCAAGAGGGAAACAGTGAATTAGATGGAAAAGAAACCCCATAAGGCTATCAGCTGATTTCTCAGCAGCAACTTTACAAGCCAGAGGGCATAACAGGATACTTTTAAAGTGCAGAAAGAAAGGAACTTACAATCTAAAATAATTTACTCAGAGTTGAAGGAAAGATAAGAGTTTCCCAGACAAGCAAAACCTAAAGGAATTCATCACCATTAAACTAGCTTTACAAAGAAATGTCAAAGGATCTTCTTTAAGCAGGAATTGGAGGGCCAAAACCAGAAATTAAAAAAAAAAAAAAATACGAGAAAGGTAAAACCTAATATTTAATACAGACATTTAAGAAGCTGCTACGAAGATGAAAAGAAAAAAGA
This sequence comes from Pteropus vampyrus, assembly GCF_000151845.1. Classification (NCBI taxonomy): domain Eukaryota; kingdom Metazoa; phylum Chordata; class Mammalia; order Chiroptera; family Pteropodidae; genus Pteropus; species Pteropus vampyrus. The sequence goes on along the minus strand of NW_011888826.1, from coordinate 598,034 downwards.
ATTAAACTCAGCTCAAACTATAATAAGTAGTTAGGAAATACATAGTACAAGAATGTCTAAAACATGACAGTATACATAAAGTATGGAAGGAGGAGTAAAATCGCAGACCTTATAGAATATATTCGAACTTAAATGTCTTAGCAGTTTAAATAGACTACCTAGATAAAGAATGATATGCATAAACCAAAATCTGCAAAAGATGTAAAGAATAAAGAGAAAGGAACCCAAACAAAACACTAAAAACCAGCAAATCACTACAAAAGAGATCAAGAGAAGAAAGGAACAGAGAACTATAAAAACAATGAAAACACAAATTAACAAAATGGCAATAAGAACATACTTATCAGTAGTTCTTTAAATGTAAATGGATTAAATGCTCCCATAAAAAGACACAGGGTAGATGAATAGATTAAAAAACCTGACCCATTTGTATGCTGCTTACAGGAGAGACTCTTTAAATCAAAAGACATACAGACTGAAAGTAAAATTATAGAAAAAGATAATCCATGCAAATAGAAATGAAAAGAAAGCTGGGGTAGCAATACCCGTGTCAGAGAAAATAGACGTTAAAACAAAAAAAAAAAAAATGTAAGAAAAGACGAAGACATTAAGTAATTACAAAGGTCAATTCTAGAAAAGGATATGACAATGATAAATACCTACACACACAACATAAAGAGTACCTAAATATATAAAGCAATTATTAATAGAGAAATCCACAGTAATATAGTAATAGTAGGGGATTTTAATACCCCACTCACATCAGTGGCTAGTCAACCAGACAAAATTAATTAGGAAATAGTGGCATTAAATGACACATCAGACCAGATCAGTTTAAGAGAAAATTTTCAAACATTTCATCTAATAACTACAGAATACCCATTTTTCTTCAAGTGCACTTGGAACATTATCTAAGATAGATCATATATTAGGCCATAAAATAAGCATTGACAAATTTAAGAATGTTCAAATCTTGAACATTTTCTGACCACTATGACATGAAACTAGAAATCAACCTTTAGAAGAAAACTGGAGAAAACACATAAGTAGAAACTAAACAACATGTTGTTAAACAACCAGTGGATAAGAGAAAATCAAATGAAATCAAAAACTACCTTGAGACAAATCAAAATGAAAACACAGCTTTTCAGAATGTATGGGATGAAGCAAAAACAGTTCTGAGAGAATTTCATAGCTATGCAGATATATCTCAAAAAAAAAAATGAAAAATTTCAAGTAAACAATCTAACTCTACACCTAAACAACTAACTAGAAAAAAAAAAAAAGAAATTGGAAGTAAACAGAAGGAAAGAAATAGTTAAGAACAGAGTGAATATAAATGAAATAGAAATTAAAAACCATAGAAAAGATCTATAAAACTAAGAGCTTGTTCTTTGAAAAGGTAAATAAAATGGACAAACCATTAGCCAAACTCATCGAGAAAAAAAGAGCCCATATAAATTCATAAATGAAAGAGAAGTTATAACCAATACCACAGAAATACAAAGAATCACTGAAGAATACTATGAACAATTATATACGAAGAAATTCAACAATCTGGAAGAAATGGATAAATTTCTGGAGGTATGTAATCTTCCAAAACTGAACCAGGAAGAAATAGAAAATATTAAGACCAGTTGCCAGCAATGAAATTGAAGCAATAATCAAAAAACTACTAATAAGTACAAATCCAGAACGAGACTGATTCAGAGGATAAGTAACCATATAATATGATCATCTCAATGGATGCAGAAAAAAGCAGTTGACAAAATTCAGCATCCTTTTATGATAAAACTACTCAACAGAGTGGGTATAAAAGGAACATATCTCAACATAATAAAGACTATATTTGACAGACCTGGTGTTAATATACTCATCGGTGAAAAGCTGAAAGCTTTTTCTGTAAGATCAGGAACAAAATAAGGATGCCCACTATCACTTCTATTCAACATAGTATTAGAAGTGATAGAACAGTCAGAGAAGAAAAATAAATAAAAGTAATCCAAATCAGGAGGAAGTAAAATTGTCACTTTTGTGGATGACATGATAATGTATACAGAAAACTCTAAAGACTCCACCAAAAAAAGTTGGAACCAGTCAATGAATCAGAGTTGCAACATTAATAGTGATAGCCAAGATGTGGAAACGACCTAGATGTTCTACATTAGTCCGACAGAGAAAGGTAAATGCCAGGTAATCTCTCTTATGTTGTCTAAAAAAGTGAATAAACAAAATAGTCATATAATTATTGAACAAACTAATGATTGCCAGAGGGAAGGAGATGGGGCAATGAGAATAAAAGAATGGTGGAGGGACAAAAATAAGATGAAATCATACACTTAAAAAAATTGTGTGTGTGTGTGTGTCTCTCTCTCTCTCTCTCTCTGTCTCTCTGTCTCTCTGTCTCTCTGTCTCTCTGTCTCTCTGAAAGTTGAGTAGCAACCAGCCACTTTAAGTGTTAGGGGAGATACGTGGGAGGTAGCCTTAAGTCCCTGGTCAGTTAGTAGTAATGTTGAGGAAGCCTGCGTGTCTGTTCATCTAGATTCTTGTAGGCTATTTATAGAAAAAATAAGGGCCTACCGTTGGTATTTAGATAGTCAGTTCACTTCACACTGTTCCTTACATATATCCAGCTTTATTTAAAAATGCCTTAGACCTAGTTAAGAAAAAAAATGAAAGAAAACCTTACCATGTTACATTTCAAAGTGTTCTGCCACCCTATCCCCCATTGTTAATCTCGCAAGTTTTTTGTATTGTATTTAGAAAAATGAAGACTTAAAAATGGTTGTTGAAAGCAGTACAATTTGTGGGGGAAAAAACCTTAGAATTTCTAAAGAAACAGTAAAATGTCAAGTCATAGAATGTGCTTATTGCATATGTTTTAGTAGTACATTCAAGTTTTTTTTCCTGTTAGTTTGAACAATGGGCTTTAAATCTGGTTGTACCATCCTCTTGGTACATGACTTTGCACAATAATTGATCTTTTTTTGTGCCATGGTGTTGTCATCTGATTTATGGGGATAATACTAACTTTTCTCACAGTAGGAATTATGAGGATAATGTGTAGCTGATACAGTCTTTAATTCATGTTTGCAGTCAGTGATAGCTGTTGTTAAGCCAACAATATACATATCTTTAAAGAACAAGAGAAGTGCAAGCATATATTTTGAAATTGTTTTTACTTAAAAATATTTTTTGTAGCTATTCTTTCCGAAAGAAGATATGAGATTTGTGTATAGATATAAAACTTTCACATCGCCTACTAGAATTTAAGCTTCATGAGAGAAAGCAGTTTTTAACAGATTGTTTTCTGTTTTATTTCTAAAGCTAAGAAACTGCCTAGGTTATACTAGATTGTCAGATGATATTTTTATTGAATGAATATTATAAACTGACCTGATTTCAAAACCCTGGATTTTTTATTTACTAAGTTTCTGCCTTTAGGCAATTTGAGTAACCTCTGAATCTTTCTCATTTGCAAAAGGAAACGGTAATAATCTTACGTGTCGTGAAAAATAAGTGAAGTAATACCTACGAAACTATTGAACTTAATGACTGGCATGTAATGAATCACTGGATAAGTGTTAGCAATGATTATTTTGTGTGCCATGTGCTTCAGACTTGTGGAGTAAATAAAAGCAGTTTGTGGCCATAGAAATCTTAAGCCTGGCATTAACTCATAGACCTCCATTGCTAGTAGACCCATGGGGAAATAATAAATGATCTTATGAGTTAGATTTTTCTCTATGCTATTCTAGAATAGTCCCTTGGTGGTACGTGACATTAAATGAGGATGTAGAGAGTGAAGATTGAGAAGGGGGCTTCTGGTTAAAACTGCCAGTTTGATGGCTATAAACAATAGATAATTGCTGAAAACATGGGATGTCATATGAGGATAGGTCAAGGATCCGATCCTGTCATTAACGTTGCCTAGGAGCTGTGAGACATGAGCTAAGGAACAAGTAATACTATCTAGTGTGCTTAGATAGTGGACTCAAAACTAACCTAATTCCTAGAGCCACTGCAATCAACACTGTCCTTGGAATTGTTTACACTGTTCATGAAGTATACAAACTAATTCTCATAAGTTTTGTCTTGATCAACTTTTTTGTCAACATTTTTAGCGATTGTGGTTTCTTAGGTTGAACTATTCCTTACAGTGAATATCAGTGAATATCAGATGAAGTGATTGGTGTTTGTTTAAAGGCACATAGTAGCTGTTACAGCTTGTCAGATTTTCCTGCATTTTACTCTTAAGTGTTATGGAACGGGAATGGCACTGAGGTCATCTTTACTCTTAGTAATTTCTATAGCTTGTAATGGATTGAGAGCATTATTACCCCAGATCATGAAAGGAAAAAGAAAAATGATTGAACTGTTCCAGAATGAAGGAGATTTAGATAGATTTTACAGCTAAATGTTCCTGAATTGGATCCTGGGAACGGGGGGAGGGGTCTATGAAGGATTTTATTGGCAGTAATTTGCATATGGATTTTGGATTAGATAATGTTGCATCGATATTAAATTTATTGATTTGATAAATATACTTCGGTCATATATGAGAAAAGCCTTGCTGTTAGCAAACATACATTCTGAAATATTTATGGATAAAGAGACATCGTGTCTGCAAAGTACTCTCAAATAGTTCTCCCCTTCTCCCTCTCTATGTATATATTGGGTAGAGAGGGAGAGAGCACGAGTGTAAGTGAGAAGTATGCATGGTTTATAAACTAAAATGATAAAGCAAATGGAGCACAACGTACATAGCTGGTGAATTTGGATAAAAGGTACAAGGGAGTTGTGCTACTATAACTTCTCTAAGTGTGAAATTATATCAAAACAAAAAAGATTAACTATTTAAAAGGAAACAAAAGAAACAGAATAATGTAGTGATGATTATTATGAATATTTTATGTTTAGTCTCACAAAAATTTTGTGTCTTCTTGTACTACTTTATTTGGCCCTTACAGGACAGGCCTTTTCTCATCCTTATGACCCCATTTAAATGTAACCCACATAGAGACCTGTTTTGATCACCCAAATCTAAAGTAGGTCCTACTTCCTGCTCACTCTTCTCTTTCATTGCATTTATCACAATTTATATCATGTCTGCTTTCTTTTTGTTGAATGAATGCCTTTTTCTCTTTTAAGATTGAACCTCATCAGGGCAAAGGTCATGTCTGTTTTGTTCACAGAATACCCAGTCCTAGCTCATAAGCTCAATAAATGTTAAATTTGGATGGGCAGATGGATGGATGGGTGGATGGATGGATCGATGAATCATCTTTGCCACCAATATTCCTTCCATTTTACTTACCTTTCTTTTAGCTACCTAATCCTTCAGAAAACAAGATGGCTCCTTTTATCCTATAAGATAAAGTCTATACTTTTGGATTTGGCATTTAGTGACATTTATCTATTCATCACATCTTTATTGAACACAGTCATGTGATTCCCTGCTATCATCTTAGCTTTCTCTGTTGCCAACTTTTGTTAGATCTGCATGACTTATCTAGGGCTGTACCTTCTTGCTGCTCTTTACTTGTCAACGTAAGTGCCTTTCATATTTTTCTGTCACTGCACACTTTTTAGAAAATATATTTATCTTAATTCTGGCTACTTTTCCTGGCTGCAGTTACAACAACTTTTTCCCCATCATTTTTATATCTTCAACGCCTGACTCTTGAATGTACAAAATCTATATTAGTTGAGTATGTTTATTGAGTGCTTGTCTTAGGTGTTGTCTTGTTTAATTTTTAAGCTAACCCAGTAAGATAGGGATTTCATTTTTTTCTGGTAATTGAGGTTTGTAGTAGTCTTGAGACTATGTCGATCTTGTTTACTATTATATTCCATGTCTAACATAGTGCATTGTACATATTAGGCAATCTATGAATGAATAAAGTTCAAACTCAGTAATAATAAAAAACTGTTCAAATATACAATAAATAATATTAGCAAGCATTTAAAAATAGCCTTAAACTACTTGAATGCTTTGACTCAGCAGTTTTACTTCTAAGAAATCTACTTTATGGAAATAATCCTAAGTATAAGAAAAAAAATGTGTATCTGTAAGATTAAAAAACCAAACCCTGGGAGATAGTAAGTAAATAAATTATGGTGAATTCACAAGTTGGAATGCTTTTTGGCCAACAGTATTGATGTTTATGAAGCATTCATAACAATGTAAAAATATTAAGTGAAGGATAAGTAATTATAAGTAAGAATACACTGGACTGTTCTGGTATAAAATCATCAAACTTTTAGTTACTTTTAACAAATGTTTTCTCTCTCACACTACAGGCTCTACAGGGGTTGGCAGAGAACCTTGCTTATGTTTAATGTTACTCACCTGGGACCCAGCTGTTACTTAGAGGCTTTGATAACCAGCAGTATTTGTCACTTAAATCTTTTGGCTTTCTAGTCACTTTCCCTTATTCATTAGAAGATTTGTTGCTAATCTGTGGTGGTATAACAGGAATATCTTATTATATGTTAGTTAGATAGAGCTTTAATTTCTGTTTAGTTGAGCCGAGGCATTGGGACTGCATTTGTAGAGTGTCAGAATTACCCATACATGGTAGTAGTGGGGCACATGTGTCGGTGGTGAATGAAATGGGGCCTTGCTTGTTATCATGGAGATAATGATGTTGGAAAATCTGGGAATTTTTCTTTGAGAACTACTTGAAGAAATCCTGTGGTAGATGTCAAGCATGTGACTTCTTAGCAGTCTTCACAAGGGTATAGAATAAACCCTACTTTACTAGTATAGGATTATTCATTCATTTTATTTCGAATATATTTTAGAACTAGTTCCCAGGAATGCATGGTCTTTGCTTTAAAGAAGCTTGCTATTCATTATAGGTGAGAAATATGAACAGAAACATCACAATATATGCAAGCATAGAGGCACACATAGAGTATATAGCACAGCTAATGAATGACATGATTGGGATTAAGTCTTTGAGAGAATGTGTGTGTGGTGGGGGCCTCTAGGGGCAGGGGTAAGGAGTAATAGCAGGTAGAGGAAGGAAGATTCAAAGCAGAGAAAACAGCTCTAATGAAGACTCAGAGACTTCAAACAGGTTGTTTTATTTGGGAAGTTTAAGCAGTATGGTGTTTGAGAATAAAAAGTTGGAGTGGTGGGGAGGATGAGGATGTCAAGTTGTGGTGGAAGGAAAGAGGCCACATGATGTCCGCTGTCTTTTTGCTGTTAATACTGGTTAAAGTGATGAGAAGGTCAGTTAGGTTCAAATCCTCACTCATTCACCTATAACTTAAGTCCCTAATTCTTAGTTTATTTATTTTTTTAATCTGTGAGAATGATAATTATCTGCCGAGCATCATACTAATACCTTAATATTTTTTCTCACTTAATTATCATAATATCTCTATGTATGGAATACTCTTGCTGAATAAGAAATTACCACAATCTTACCTGTTTAAAACAACACAAATGTATTTCACAGTTTCTGGGCGTGGCTTGGCTGGTTCCTCTGCTTCAGGATCTTTCAGAAGACTGCTATGAACCTGTCAGCCAGGGATGGGGTCTTGTGTGAGGCTTGATGGAGAACTGATCTGCTCCAAGCGCATGGTGGTTGTCAAAATTCAGTTCTTTGCAGGACTGAGACCTTCAGCTTCTTGCTGGGTGTTGGCCAGAAGCAACTTCAGTTTCTTGCCTGTGGGCCTCTCCATATGGCAGCTTATTACATCAAAGTTTGCAAGGGTGGGAGTAAGCTGGCAAAATGGAAGTTATAATGTTAAATGGCAATCATGTAACAACATTCCATTATCTTTGGCATATTTCATTGGTTAGGAACAGATCATAGGTCCTGCCCATACCTGCGGGAGCAGGGAGAGTGAGGATTTCACTAGAGTATGGATACCTGGAGTTAGAGGGGCTCTCTAAGATACTATTTTTATTCCTGTTTTATGAAAAAAGAAACAAACAGTTAAGTAACTTGCTCAAGATCATATACAAGTAATGGGCCAGAATCAGACTCAGGCAGTCTTGACTCCACAGCCCGGGGTCTTTTTATATATTTTAAGAACTGAGAAGTGTCTGTAGAGTTTGGGGGAGTTTTCTTTAGAGAGTTTTTTGATGTCTTTTAATGGTGTGGTGTGGGTCGAAGTCATATGCTTGTGGTTTCAGTTAATGTGCAGGTCAGAAAGAGACTGAGTAGAGATTACTCTTTTAGAAGGTAATTTTAAAAGGAAGAGAATAATAACCTTATGTTACTGTCACATGCTGAATTATTTCTCTATAATAATTTAGAAATGTTTCTTTTTCAGTTCACTGAGTTTAACCAGTAATGCCATTCAATTGCCAATACCAAGCAAAGCAAACATAAGCCAGTTTTAATCTGCTTTTTAAGAAAAGCGGTAGTTATTTTCACAGTGCCTGACGGTAAGTCACAGTTCCTATCTTTATAATAGAGTTTTTGATCTAAGGCATTTAAAATAATGATTTGGGAAGCATTAATTTGAAAACCTTGTTTACTTTTTCCTTCTTTCTTGATAATTTTACTTTAAAGCTAGGGTGGAAAGAACATAAAGAAAGATACCTACTAGTTTCTGAAAAGTTATTGTCCTTTACTATTTTCATTAATCTTTGAGATTTTTACCTGTATTTGTTAAAAATAAAATACTAGGTGTAGAAATCTTTCCCTTTATTTTGTAGATGAGGAAGTTTCACATATGAGGTTTTGACTTGGACAAGCAGTTAATGGCAGAGTTGTGTTAAAAATATTCTGATTTCTAGAACTGTGCACTAGGTAGTAAAACTATTAGGGCCAGAGTTTCATATATGGAGGATTTATAGCTCTGAATGGAGATGGAACTCAGAGGCAGCTGAGTGGAAGGAATTAGTACTACCTCATTTTCCTTTAACTTACAAATAGTGGCTACTTTTATTTGCTATTACTAAATTTAACTTTGACTTTTTTATTGTTATAAGGAAAAAGTGGAGGAAGAACTTTTGGAGTTAGGTGTTTGACCAAATTTTTATTTTTGATTTTAGTTTGATTCTTAATTTCGAGTGGTACATGAAAACAGTATGAAGTGTACACATAACTTTTTAACCACTGACCTCTTTCTTTGTTATTTTTCCATGGTACAACAGTTAATACTTTTCGCTAGTCTCATTACTGTTTGTTTTTAAATGGCAAATTTACTGAATTGTCCAGTTAGCCATCTTAAACATAAAAAACTTTTTTTTTTTTTTTATTTTTGTAGCACGACTGTGCTGTGTCTTATGTGAGGGAGTTTGTATTTGCAGTTGTGTTTGTAACTTTGACCACTTTTCTTGTCTGTTTCTTTTAGTAACCCTATCGGAGTGTGAAGTATAAGCTCACAGAATCCAGAGAAATCATGAAGTTATATGTATTTCTGGTTAACACTGGAACTACCCTAACATTTGACACTGAACTTACAGTGCAAACGTGAGCTGTATTTTAATTTTTCTCATCAGCTTTGCATTTTGTGCAAGCAAGTTATAATGAACTATTTGGTTTTAAGAAAACTGTTCTTTCGTTAATAGGAGTAGTGATATGGCAAGTCTTAAATATTTCATCCCAGTTTCTTTTTCAAAAATGCTTCAGTTAAAATCATTAAGTTGTGCTTTTTCTGTTGGTATGACTGTGTTATTTATAATAAACAACTTACCCACAAACAAACATACTGATTTCAAACCAAAGCTGTCAAATAGAAGCAAGTTTTCATACCTGATTGCTATTCTAAGTTTCATAGGACATTGCTAAGGGAATTATTGCTAGATATGTAAAGCAGCATGTATCAATCCTGTGTTTTTTGATGATTTGTTTTTATTCTCTTGTATGAATAGAGACAATAATGTTTTGCTAATGAGAGAATAAAATCAGTTTAATATTTTTAGCCCACTTAGGGACTCATATGTCTAATAATTCTCCAGCTGTGCAGGGATTTCATATATTTACTAATGAATACCTCCTTCTTATATTTGTGAGAAATGGAGAGGAAAGATATATATATTTTGAGGCCAAACAGGAAGGAAATAGAAATAGCAAATGTTTCCAAATCTGCTTATATTTTTATAGTAGTCATAATAGCAAAGACTTACTAGCAATGGAGAATAAATAGACTGACACTGAAAATATTATAAATAATTTGAAATTAATAACCTCAAAAGTGACATTGTGAAATTATTTTCTTTTTTAGAAGTTCTAGTTCTTATAAAATACAATTTTACCTGTAAAGGAATAGTAAGGATAAGATAAGGAAACAATTTTCAAAGATAAGGAAATAATTTTCAGATGGTTTAGACAGTATAGTTTTTGTAATGTGATATGGAGATTTTAATACACGTCCGAGGATTTTAACAGATTTGATGCTAATTTGAGCACATTCCTTTGAAACATTATATGATGAGCACAAAAATAAACATGTCTACTGTTCTGTATTTCATAGACTCACTTTTAGATGTACACGTGGGTGATTTATTCACCTAAGGTCAGGCAGTTAATTATGAAATCCAGTTTCAGAGATAAGAAGCTTATATTTTTATAGTTTTGGTGGAAAACCTAATAGTGAAATTCATTAATCTATTAAATATTTTTATGTTGTGCTATTTTGATAATAAAAATGTTTGTCAATGAAATGAAAATAACTGATTTTTTTTACCTTTTTATTTAAGTGTGACAGACCTTAAGCATGCCATTCATAGCAAATATAAGATTGCTATTCAGCACCAGGTGCTGGTAGTCAATGGAGGAGAATGCATGGCTGCAGATAGAAGAGTGTGTACCTACAGTGCTGGGACGGTAGGTGTCCAAGAGCCCTTTCATTCAGACATGCTCAAACTTCACATGAGATAGAGAATTGGGAACTCTATTCAAAAGTAAGGTTTATCTGCTTCATATATTGAGGGCAGTGTGCATGTTCAGTATTTGTAATATTTTACTTCAGTTTTTTTTTTTTTTTTGCATTTTTTACTTCTATAGGACACAAATCCAATTTTTCTTTTTAACAAAGAAATGATCTTATGTGAACTTCCACCTGCTATTCCTAAAACTACCTTTTCAACAGAAAATGACATGGAAATAAAAGTTGAAGAGTCTCTTATGATGCCTGCAGTTTTTCACACTGTTGCTTCAAGGACACAGCTTGCAGTGGTAAGATATAAATAATTATTTTTTGAGATATGATAACTTTATATTTAGTATAATTTAAAATTAAAAATTGACATATTTAACAAAATGAAGTCTTATTCATGTACTTACTGATATTTTTATGTTTATTAACTTATTAGGCATCAGTGAACATTCTAACAAATTGATTACTCCTAAAAGCATAAAATCTAAATAGCAAAGTAGTCTAAATTACAGAATAAGCATGCAAAAAAAACATGAAAAAAATAATACTTTTTTGGAAAAAATATTTTGTGGTCAGTATGTCTGGTTTTTAAATTTCAGAATCATACATTGTTTTTCATTCTGTGTTAAACAATGACAAAATCTTAGAGTGGAAAGCGGTCTTAAATATGATTTGTTCAACTTCTTTCATAAACGATGGTATATGACTCTTGATCATTGCTTTAATCAGTAAGTACCTATGTTAGAATAGGCATAGAGAACTTAAGTAACTATTAAAAATGTGATTCTTTTTCCTATATTCATAATTGGGTCCTGGAGGAAAAGCAGGTTTCTTTCCAATACACACCTCTCATATTGCTGTTTACAGCCTCCATGGATTGTTTGCCAATCATTGGATTTCTCCTTTTACTTGTTAGTACTTTATTGTAATACTGACTCTAAGCTATCAGTAGTAAGACACACTTTACCTTCAGAAAATGAAAAAAATGTTCTTTTAAAATAAACCAAACAGTAATATTTGCCTTTTACAAAAAATAAATTAATGAAATTATAAATTATTATTAAGTGTTAACATTTGCTTTTTTTAGTAACTATCCTAGCATTTTGTTTTACTATAATATGTACATTTGTGAAACTACCCCATTTTTCACATAGGATACAACATAAAAAGAGAATAATCTCATCTCTCTGGAACATACTTACTAAGCATTAAAAACTCCAGAAATGTTTTTGAGTAGCCAGAATTACTTTTAAAAACACAAAGTTTATAAGTAGAATTTATATAGTAGAGTCCTTTAGATTTGTTTTAGGATTATTAACAAAGCGAGAATATTGGTGTACAAATAAACTAGTAAAACGTTTGGCTACACGATTGCATGCTATTTAAAAAGTAATAAAGTTTTGATTTAGTTGAGAAATATAGATACTTCACATTAGTAGAAAAATGTAATGTTAGATAAAAAATTAAAGGATGATGAAATAGAATATATAATTTTAAGTGATTAGAGAGAAATAAAAAGAACAAATAAAACTAAACAAAGGCATATTAAAACATTACATTGAAAAAAATTTAAAAATTGATAGACATAGAACTAGTAGGTGAATGTTGAAAAAATAAAAACAGCAGTATTAATATCTGACAAAGTTAAAGCATTAAACAGAACAAAGTGAAATCAATAAGTCAGAAATTGTGAAAAAGTTAAGTCAAATCTGTATTTGCCTACTAACACAGGCTAAATGATAATAATTCCAGGAGAACTTAATAAAACATAATATTCCATAATATGTTTCTAAACAAAATATGGTATATACATATAATGGAATATCATATAGCCTTAAACTGGAAGGAAATTACGATGCAACTGCAATATAGATGAACCCTGAGGAAAATATGCTAAGTGAAATAAGCCAAACACTAAAGGACAAATATTGTATGATTCCCAAGTATATGAGGTATCTAGAATAGTCCGATTCGTAAGAGATTCAAAGTAGAATAGTGGTTACCCTGCTTCTGGTAGAATAGAATTTAAATGTGTTAATAACTGTTCTCCATATCTAACTAGGTTTCTTTTAAAGGACACCTCATAGATTATATGTGTGTGTGTGTGTGTGTGTGTATATATAACATAATAGGTGGTAAGATTTCTGTGTATGATGATAAAATGCAAATCTTTCAAAATACTGATAGATACTTTTGACAGTTATTGCTGAATCAGTTACAAGTGATTTTTTTCATATAATAGTATAAATATAGAAAATTCACATTATAAACCCAGCATCCTGCTTTTTAAATTTAATACTGTGTATTGATCTTTCCACATATTATATACAAAAATATTTCATCTTATATAATGCTATATAAATTTCATCGTATAAATATAAATTTTTGATAGACGTTGAGGTTTCTATTTCATTTTATGGTATTTAAATAAAAAAATCTTTTCGTGTTCTTTGTTTAATCTCTTATAGGATAAATTCCGAGAAGAGGAAGCACTGTCAAATGATAGATACTTTTGACAGTTATTGCTGAATTGCCCTCTGTAGATTCTCTACCAGTGTATACTTCTAGCAGTAAAGAATTAGGTGTTTCTCTTCCTCCACTATCACAGCAACAAGCAGGAACAATAAGATAAAATAAAACATTCCCTTAGCAATGCTTTCTTTAAAATGTGTTTAGAATGCATTTATGTGTATATGTAAGTACATATATGGGAATATGTACACAGAAACATACCGTCTTTTATTGTGTGTGTGTTTTTTTTTTTTTTTCCCCCCAATAGGAAATGTATGAAGTTGCCAAGAAGCTTAGCTCTTTCTGTGAAAGTCTAGTCCATGATGAACATCTTCAGCACCAAGGCTGGGCTGCAATCATGGCCAATCTGGAGGACTGTTCAAATTCATACCAAAAGCTACTTTTCAAGTTTGAAAATATTTATTCAAATTATCTGCAATCCATAGAAGACATCAAGTTAAAACTTACTCAGTATGTGTGCCATTAAAATGGATAATATTGTTTGTTTAAAATGTCTTTGCAATTTTAGTGATTAATATTATTTCTGATAGGCAATATACTTATAATTGAGGTTTATTTTTTGAGACTTTTATGACTTTTATAGACTCTAAAATTATGATCAGTTTTACACACATTTTATGGATCTCCCACATTTCTTTTTCTTGTTTTCTTCCAAGAATCTTTGCCTTCTCTTTCCCTGCCTCCAACTATCCAATAAAGTAAAGGTAAAATAAAAAAATAACACATCTAATGGAAAAAGAAAAGTTTTCAAATATTAGCAATCGAGGAAAATTTTATTTTCTTTTTTAAATGTTGTCATACGATGTAGGCTTGCTAAGATGGAAAAAGCCATCGTGTTCTAGCTCTCACTTAAATGGTTTACTGGTTCTTTACATATAAGCACATCTGCTACCTTTTGCTTCTTTTTAAAAAGGGCTATAATGGATATAAAAATATAGTAATGATTCATGAATGTAGCCCTTTGTCGTGTGTGTGTGTGTGTGTGTGTGTGTGTGTGTGTGTGTGTGTGTGTGTGGTGTGTGTGTAGGCTTTTTGTTTTTTGCGTTCATTTATATGGTTTTTGTATTTTTGTATTACCTTGAATTAGAAGGACATTCTTTTTTTCATTCATTCAAGTGAAATTTATAAAATCAAGTTTCTCTGTTTTGTGGAATGAATCCTTAGAAGATTTTGGCCTCAAGTTGACAATGGGATAAATCTTGAGAAAGGAGAGATGATTAAGACTAGAAATACCTTTTAAAAGTTTATATAAAAACCTAGTCACTTTTTTTAGAGATTTCTGTTATATATGATAATTTAATGTAAGAGCCTGAATGCCTTTTAACAACTTCTACCTGTTTGTTTATTTTCAGGGTGTGATAAATGTAAGAGTTACAATAATGTATATTAGGATTGTTAATTTTATTCTGTGCTTTCAGTATATCAGAAATTCTTGATTGACTTAAAGACCAAAAATTATACTTCTGCTAGGGACTGCTATGGTAAATCTTTTGTAAATTTGAATTTCTTATACCTTAAGGTTTGATAAAAAACAAGTGTTCACTTGTTTAGGATAAACTGCCAACTTTTACTATAGAATAGAATTTAAATGTGTTGATAACTCTTCTCCCTATCTAACTAGGTTTCTTTTAAAGAGCACCTCGTAGATTACTATAAACATTTCTGTATATGATGATAAAATGCTAATCTTTCAAAATGTTAATCTCTAATTAGAGCTGTCCTGTTTTGTTACTGACAGATCTTTTGCATTTTAAGTTTAGGAACTGCGGTTTCAGTAATGGCCAAGATCCCACTGTTGGAGTGCCTAACCAGACATAGTTACAGGGAATGTTTGGGAAGACTGGATTCTCTACCTGAACATGAGGGATCAGAAAAGTCTGAGATGAAAACCTCCACTGAACTGGTGCTCTCTCCTGATACGCCGAGAACAACTAACAAATCCTTATTAACCTCACTTCACAAGTCAGTGGAACACGTAGCCCCAGATACCACAGATGCTGAAGGAGGAAAAGAAATTAGAGAATCTTGTCATAGTACTGTCCAGCAGGATGAAACTTTAGTAGATGCTAAAGAAGGAGATCTGCCTTTTTTTAATGTTTCTTTGTTAGACTGGATAAATGTTCAGGATAGACCTAATGATGTGGAGTCATTGGTCAGGAAGTGCTTTGATTCCATGAGCAGGGTAAGTGGTGTTAATTTGGTACTCTTCGTCATTTTAACTCTTTACAGTTATATTATTTATACTAAATATTCTCTATAATGGGAGAATGAATAGTATCTTATAGTAAAAATAGAATCTTGGAGTAAAAGATAAAATTTTGTTTTTGTTTTTACAGTTAAATATTTATTTTTTACACTGAGAATAATTTTTTTTCCAGTGCATTCCTTGTTTTTTAAAGTAGACAAATCGATCAAACCATTTCACCAATAAATGTATCAGTTATCCAATAAATTATCCAATTACCAAATTACCGAAATAATCAATTATCCAATTACTCAATTATCCAGTTATCCCATGATTCAATCAGAGAATGATTTACATTCAGTGAAATACACATTTTCTTGTGTGGTTAGTTCATGGAGTAACCACCATATAAAAGAAGACATTGAACATTTCCATCTCCCAGAAAATTCCTGTCTGCCTCTTTCTAACCACCACTGCCCCCCTCAAGAGGTAACCTTTTTCTGACTTAAAAAAAAAAAAAAGAAATATTAAATACTGCATATGCCTGAGATATTTTTAAATCAGAACTTAAACATTGTGTTTTTAGTTATATTTTGTAATTCTAGTGAGCCTCTGTGTTGGATTAATAAATTCTCCCCCAAATACACTTACAAAAACTTTTAAACCTGCGGAATAAATGCCTCTTCAAATCTGATCCATAAGCCTATGGAAAATCTTTAAGCCAGAAAGGAAGTTGATGGGGCACATGTTTCAGTGATACAGAAATACAAAATAATATTTTAAAGGCTGCTGTTATCTAAAGGTAATTGGCAGAATAGTTAAACTTTTTTCAAAGGGTACTGAATTTGAAAAGAGACTTGATCTTTGGTTATTGAGAGAAAGGCAGCACATTGTCTGGAATGTCTGGAAAATTGCACATGCCTTAAGTTATAAGATAGTAAAATGGAAAATGTAAAAATAAATTCTCGGTTTCTTTATAAATCTTTCAATATTCATTTCCTTGATGACATCCTTTAGCATAGGCATTTCATTTTAACCATTTCTTATTTGTCATCAAAGAAAGTTTCAATTAAGACATTTGCCAGGACAGGAGAGTATAATAATATGTTATGCAAAGATTAGTGCCAAAAATGAGTAAGAAGTTCCCTTATAAATTACTGACATTTTAGTAGCCTAAGCATTTCATCTATGATTGTGGAAAGTCAACCACATGATTGTGATTAGAATAATTGAGGTATCATTATTTTTTTTAATAATTCTGCATGAGTCAGAGAATAGAGCTATAGACTGAGGAGAATCACTGTTTTAAAGGCTTGAAATTGATTTTTTTGCTTGCATATTTAAATGAAATCTAACAGAGCCATTAGTTTTATTCATTTTGTATGACAAGAGGGAAGAAACAATCTTTTTCTGTCTTAATGAAAAATTCACAGGAATTTATACCTACAGAAAACAGAAGTTAGCTATAGTATTTTTACTAGGAGATCACATTATTGACTTCTCAAAGGTTAATGGTTGCTTTCATAGGACATAGCAGTAATATCTGAAGTCTGCTATTTTACATGGCCATTTTATTGTGAGAGCAAAATATAAACTTTTATTTGGTTGTACTCATTTGTTATAGAATTAGTTAACATGGTTCAAAATAATAACTAATGTAGTACTCTTGTTAGATTAAAAAATATTATTTGCTCAAAAGCAATGAAAATCTATCTTGTAGAATTTGTTTACATATTTATGCTTTTATCTTACACAATATGTTATGTTCTGTTAATGGGATATACCACATAATAAATAGCACTTTGCCATGATGTTTTTATTAGATTAATATTTTTCTCGTCTCAGTAGTTTTATGTATTTATTCTTGATACAACTAGTGCCATTCTAAAGATAATTGATTGAGCTGAGTATGGGATTTCTCTCTCATCAGAATGCCTTCTTTTTATCTCACATAGTTTTCTAAAATAAGCTGACCTACTTGATTATCTGATAGCAGTAACACTATTTGCTGATGAATTACCTACCAAGGTTTGGTGTTCTATAAAAGCAAATTCTCTTTAAAGCCATTATTTTTACAGGCTAATCCTCATTTCAGCAGTGTTTGTAATGTGTATTTCCAGCTGCAAAAATCAAATACCTTTTTCAAGAAAGTAGTCAAGATATAGGTGTTGTAGAACTTGCATAAGATTTAGAATCATAAGGGCTCAAATCTTGGCACTGATTCATTTATTACTTCTGTCATCCATAAGTTATTTAAATCCTCTATTTCATAATATTTATGTAGATTGATAGATGCTAATTTAATGAACTATTCCTTTTTCTATGCTAACGCATCAAGAAAAATTTAGAATTGTTGCAAATATGTGAAAATATGTATTTTCTTAGATTGTAATTGTGTTCAACTTAGAACGACTCTTGGATATTCTCTTTGAGGTTATACTGTAAAAAGACAGACTGATTTGCTGATGATTAATAACTGGAGGCATGTACATTTAGTACATTTCTAAGCTGTCCAGAATAATACGAGTATAATTTATTGAATCCTGACTTAGTATTTCATACAGAAGACTTGTAATTTTATTGGAATATTATTGTTTGCTCTATTGTAGGTGGGGTGGGTTTAGGGGTGGGATGGGAAGAATGGCAAGGGTAAGAAAATTTGTATAGTTTCTTCTCTTCTAAGACAACAACAATGTTAATCTTTGTATAATGTTAAGGAAAGAGCCTAATAGTAAAAAATTAGTGTAGCACTGTCTTTAATTATTAAAATTTTGCTAAATAATTGCTTATTAATATGTATAACCTATATTTAGTGATTTACTAAATTTTCCTCAATATTTGTCAGTGTAGTTATGTTGTACTTTCAGTGAGTTATGAATACAGAGACATCATAATCAGGAGCCCTGCTTTTGGATTCGCTTTTACTTCTTTAAAGCATTACTATGTTAAGTCTATGTATAGTTGTAATTCAAGTTGGAAATTTGAATCTATTTTAGCCATCTCTTTTAGCCCTTTATCACCCTAATGATTTACAGGTAGTCTTTGGTTTGTGAAATATTTTGGATTAGAAATGTGTGCACATTAGACTCACCACAAAATTGAGAAAAGTGAGAAAATGTTCATATGCGCAAGTTTTAGTTAATACACTGCAAAACAAGTGCTGCTTGTATTTAAAGAATGGCTTTGTTAACTTTTCTCATGGTGTTAGAAATGTAGCCTCCAATGGAATAATTTAGTTTTAACTGTTTTTATGTTCTCTGTGTACCAGACACTGTACATAAAACATAATTTACAGTCCTTTTGACTATGGAGATCAGGAAAAGCATTATGAAGGAGGTAGTATTTGATTAGGATCCTTACAAAGAGGCAGAGATGGAGTTAAAGAGCTAGGCTGGACGATCTGGGTAAATGAAGATCAGAGCTAGAGAAACACAGGGTTTGTCTGGATGTAGTAGGCAATTCACTTTCAAAAGAAGGGAATCCTGGAAGGATTTATTGGTATCAAATCAATGAAGCCTTTACTGTAATTCTATGGTTTTTTTGGATGACATTGTGGGCAGAAGGAAGTCATTTAGAATTTCAACAGAAGTTGTGCTGAAGTCATACAAGGAAAAGTAAAAATGGGCTAAACACTGATTCCTTCTGGTTCAGCTATATTTATGGATTAGATGGGAAAAAGAGCCAAAGGAGGGTACTGTGAAGGAACCCCCAAGGTAATGCCCGAAAGTTTCTCAAGTTTGGAACAAAGTTCTCTTCAATGATAAATGTACATAAGAGCCCCAAGTAAAATGAGGTCATTGGTGACCTTTGGCTGAATGTTTTTTATGGATAGTACATACAAAAAGACTGACAGTATAAAGTATTCTTTCAAGGGAAAGGGGAAAGTGTAGTTGATTCATTTCCTCAGTTCCTTGAGAAGATAAGAGACCAAGATATTTCCAGGAGGGAGGTGAGTTGAAGATGTTATGTTTTAGAGGGAAGTTAGATTGATAATACAGTTAATGACCAAATAATGTGTTTTAGTATTTAACTCTGCTTTACTTCATAAGACCTTGAAAATAGCATTTTCTTTGGGATATTGAGAATTGAATGATTTGTGACATTGGTCAAAAGGTATAATTCCTGAAACTATATTATTAGTATATTTCAATATAATCAGTAATAATTGTTTTATTAACATAATTATCCTGTTTTTGACCTTCTTATGAAAAGAAAACTTAGATTTTCCATACTTTTGCTTTTCTACATTTTTCTCTGAAGCTATTATCAAAATAGTGTGAAATACATTTTAAACTATTAACTGAAAACTTATTCATATGCATGTCTTTGTCATTTAGCTTGATCCAAGGATTATTCGACCATTTATAGTAGAATGCCGTCAGACTATTGCCAAACTTGATAATCAGAATATGAAAGCCATTAAAGGACTCGAGGACCGGCTGTACGCTCTGGATCAGATGATTGCTAGCTGTGGCCGACTGGTGAATGAGCAGAAAGAACTTGCTCAGGTGCATATTTCACACTTCTCTCAGGAAAAGGAATTCATAGCTTTTTTATACAAGTATTTTATGTGCAACATCCATTTAGTGTGCACCACGTTTTCACGTCATCCTTGAATATTGTTAATTTAGTATTACTGTTTCCATGTAATCTTAATAGGATAAAATAAACTGATCTGAGGCTATTTTAGATGACTACTGAAAGATAAACCATGAAAATGCTGTGAGCAGCTGGGAAAGAAACATTGAAAGAACTTGATAAAGCAGTCATTATATTAAACATCTGAGTACCTCCTAGTCTCTTCTCAAAAAAATTTAAAAGAAAAAATGAAATTTATAGAGTACAGAAGGAAAATATGAAATTTTGAAGAATTTAATTAATTCTTAAGTTTTCGGTCTAATTTAATGCAATGTTCCAAGAACTCTGTTGTCAAATCAGATTTATCACCAAAGGAAGGCAATGGCGTTATGAAGAGGGATTAACCCCCCACCCGTGCCCAATGCTGGTGACTTTGTTTAGGTAAAGACGGCTTTGTCCTCTGCCCATCCTGGCAAGTACTCTGGGGAAACAGCCTGTAGCAAAAGTCGACTTTTCATACACGCTTTCTTCTGCTAGTACTTTCCCTCTACATGTATTCTTTCATTAGAATATATGAATAACCATTTTAATGGGTACAAATGTATAAGTTCCTGATTGAATTCATCTTGTAATTTCTAGACTCTCTTCTTTTTTCTCCTGATTTTGGATCCAGCCACATTACTTACTGTGAACTGAATTTCTTGTCTTTTAGCACTGACTGGAACACGGATCCAAAAGGGCTGAGTAGTTGTAGTAGTGCATGTCCTTATTTAATTCCTATTCTATAGAAAGTGGCCAACATTTCACCATTATAATGTTTGTAGTAGGTTTTTTCTTTCGTTTAGTAGAAACCGTTTTTCAGATTAAGAAAGTTATATTCTATTTCAAATCTTGAACCATCCTTGGATTCTTGGAATAAACTCAATGTGGCCATAATATGTATATTTTTTAATGTATTTCTGGATTTAGATTAACTGAATTATGTCAACTTGTATGTGTGTATTTTTCATTTGTTATGTATATGTCAAGTTTTGGTATCAGGATTTTTAAGGCCTCAAAGTAAGTTGAGACATCTTTTAATTGACACATTTAGTTCACCTATTTATTGTAATTATTGAGTATTTGTCTTTAATCATTTCTGATTTTTCTTCTATTTTTCTTTTAATTCTGTTCATTTTTTTCTCTTTTGCCTTATTTTTATTTAAAAAATTTTTTTTTTAGTTACGTATTTTATTTTTCATGTTGTCTTCTTTCCTTTAAATAGTATTTGATGTATTAAAGTCTAATATACATGAAAATATCCTTTAGTATTTCATTTTAGTGGCAAATTCAGTTTTTATCATTTGAAGATCTTCTTTAATCACCTTTGTTTCTGAAGGGTATTTTCTTCATATAGAATTCTAGGTTCTTAGCCATTTGCTTTCAGCACTATGTTTGGTTTCTTTTTCAGCAGTTTTACTACGACATGACGAGGTTTGGCCTTCTTTGTATTGCTTCTTCATTGGCCTTGTAGTACTACTTGAATCTGTGGCTTAATGACTTAAGTTATTTGGGAAAGTCCCCAATCAGTTTCTCTGCAAATCTTGTCTTTGTTTTACTCTTTCCTTTCTTCATTGGTTCCACTTATACATATATTAGACCTTTCACCTCGTCCTTTCCATTTACCCTTATTTTCAGTATTTTTTTTTATCATTATATGTATGTTTTATTCCAGATATTTTCTTTTGACCTAACAGTTTACATTAATTTTCAGATTTTTTTTCTAGCTTTGAAGCTGCTAAATCTATCTATTGATTTGA
Source organism: Pteropus vampyrus (assembly GCF_000151845.1). NCBI lineage: Eukaryota > Metazoa > Chordata > Mammalia > Chiroptera > Pteropodidae > Pteropus > Pteropus vampyrus. Next base: position 576,092 of record NW_011888826.1, on the reverse strand, counting down.
TATTTTTATTCTTTATTTTTATCTCTACCTTTTTAGTTTGGTGTTTTTATATAGCTTCAATTGTCTACCAAGACATTCAGTGTTATCATCTCTTTGATCACATAAAGCATATGTAGTTTGAAGTCTGTTAACTTCATTACCTGTGTCTATGTGTCTGTATGTTTTCTGTTTTTCCTCATAGTTTTAATTCATGTGGTCTTGACTTTTTCTGTGCCTGATTAATTTTGGTAAGAAAAATGAGAAATATGTGGCCTAGGATAACATTTTCTTACAGAAAGAATTTGTTTGTTTTCGGCATATGGCAGTGGCACTTATAATCTTATATCACCTTAATCCAGTTTCAAAGATTTAGGTGACTGGAAGTTGGTCTTCCAGTCCTTATGATGGCCAAGTCTACTTTAGTAGACTCTGTTTCTAAGGAGATAACTTTTTAGGGGTACAAATGCAAAGTATGTTCCATTGTTGTATTCCTTGACTGGAACTAGTCTGTGATTTCTTATTTTCTAGTTCCATGAGAAGCTATCAGAAGGATTGCTGATCTTACTCTTAGCCTTAAGCTCCTCTTCATGAATAAGCACTTATCTCTAGGACATTCTCAGTTACCTTACTCATCTCTCTGTGTTTCTTCCTTCTAGATCCTGGCCCTTTCACTATATTTTACTCCTTCACTGCTTCCTTAGATCTCCATTAACTAATGCCACAGGAGGTTTGGTCTACATTACCATTACATCACAATCTTCCATTATTAAGACATAACTCTGAATTCTTGACCTTTTGCTTCTCCAACATCATTCTCTTTTAACCCTCCATAATGAATCAAACAGTTTATTTAACTGAACTTTCTTTGTTGGTCATTTAGGTGGTTTCCATTTTTCCTTATTACAGATACTGTTTTAATATCCCAATACATCTTTATGTGTACGTTCTAGTATTTTTTAGGCACAATCTTCAATAATAGCATTGCTAGACTAGGGTATTTGTGTATTTTAAATGTTAGTTGATAATTTTATACCTTCCTTAAAGGAAAAATTGATCAATACCCCAAGTAATTAATGAGAAGAGTAATTTCCTTTTTACCAGTGTTTGCCATGTATTTCCTCTGAATTGTCATTTGCCAAATTTCCTTTAGGCTAATCGTTTTGTTAGAATTTATTATATATACTCTGGATAATCCTTTGTCTCTTATAAATAATATAGATTCTATCTTTGTTGATAGTGGTAAGATTGTTATACAGAAATTTTTAATTTTGACATAGTCAAATATACTTAGTTATTTTTTTCCCTTTTTTTTTACCCCATTGTTTTTTTTTATTTTCCGGTTTTTTTTGGACTTTTTTTTCGGTTTGATTAACCCAGGGTTTCCGTTTTTTTTTTTTTGGTTTTTTTTTTTTTTTTTTTGGGCTTGCGGTTTTTTTGTTTTTTAAAAAATATTGCTAATGTTTCTACTGTAGTTAGGTTACAGTGAATGGATTTACATTTGATCGCATTTAAAAAAAAATATTTCCAATGTTAACCTCAGATCTATTGGATTCAGCAAATGAAGCTTTGTCATGCAAGGATAAGTCATTTCTCTGAGAGTGTACCTGCTGCGATGAAGGGAGTTATAGTACTTTCTCATTTTCTTAAAGTAATAGAAGAAGCATTTCTCTTAGAGTTGAGCCTTTCTTGTTTGCTTTCCAGGCCTTGACCCTTAAAGCTTCTGGAAACCAAACTCAAATAAAATTTAGTAGACATTCCCTATACGGTTCATGTGAAAATTATAAAACTAATTCTTGATGTCTTGTAATCAAAGGAGTGCCCTGTTTAAGCATCTTCTCTCCCCCCAATTTGTTTGCAGCTTTTGCTGGTGTTTTAAACTGAAGTGATAGCTCATAGAATTACCTTTTAGAACACCTTATCCTAACTGGAAATAATATTCTTACTCTTTAAAAAGAATTTTCTCCCTGAAGTAGTATAGTCCTTATAGACTTTAAGAGACAAATACTCATTTAATTATTTTTTAGTTACTATTTCTTGGTATCCCTACGTACTTCTTAGTATCAGTGTGTTTAGAAATCATCTTGCTTACCTAGTTACATATTGAGAACAAAATTGTAAAATAGACAGAAATTGAGGCCTTAAGATAGATGAATTTCAACTGGGCTTGCTTGAGTGTATCTGGCTGTGAGAGATTGGATGAGATTATTTTCATGGTGTTCATGAGAGATGGGGGACAACCTATTGGAGTTAGGTAGTATGTGGTCATTGGAGCAACTTTTCACTCATGTATCATTATGTGTTTGGCTGCCAGTGGATTACAGAGTCAAGGTTTTTAACTGAAACATCATTTCCACAAGCATGTTTTTTCTAATCAAGCAGTCTTGATCAGATCAGGTGTATTTTCTCTTAGAATGTTGTCCTTAGAAATATGTTTTTGATGTCAGTAAATTCTTTATTACTGGTCTAGAGTTTAGATTTGGGGATTGCTTCTATATTTTTCTTGGATTCAGTAAAAATAATTGAAAACCTATTAAGACTTTCACAAAGGAGATAAAAGCATCTTGTTATTTTTAATAGATTGTTACAGAAAAAGTCTAGCCACATTTGAGCATATAGCATATTGAAAGAAGAGTAAAATATAAAGTTACTGTTGAAATTGTCTTATTTCCATACATTGAACCATTCTGACTTAATTTTAAATAAACATTTAAATATTTTCATGATTTTTGGAAAAACGAAACAGAAAAGAGAGAGTACTACTAGAAAGTAGGAAGACACACTTGCTGTCCCTTGCTGATCAATATGATCACACCTTAGGATAATTATTTATAGTAGCATTTATGGCAGTCAGATGAATGTGCAAATCAAAACATAACATATTAATTATTTAGTAAATAGAGTAAGAAAAAATACCTATAAGCACAACAACAATACTTAGTAATAACCTCATCAAGAAATTATCAAAGAGCTTACAGTCTCTTTGGACATATTTTTAGGTGTTTGCTGTTGAGTTTTCATTTGGATGATTATGTGTACAAAAGAAGACTTTTGGCACATCTGTCTAAATTTATAGCCTAAATACAGTGCCTACTTAAAATGATGTAAAGTTCACCTGTGAAAATAAATGAGTAAAGATAACTAAGAAAAAAGTATACTTTTTCTACCACATAATAAAATGCTTTAAAATTACACAGTTTAGTCATCGTTCTAAAAACAGCACAAAATATATATGTCAGTGGAACAAAATATAGTCCAGAAATAATAGAGTAATGACTTTCCAATAAAGTGCAAAGTCAATTGATTGTTTTTTATTTGGGAAGGTATAAAATATGCTATTGAATATCATTGGCCAAGATTAAATCAGTTATTATTTTTCATGGCTTAAAATCAGTGACCATGTTTTATTTAATGTCATGTTCTGACCCATGCGTAGTAGGAGTCTAGACAGACAAACAGGTTCTAGTTTTAATTTGGCTATTAAATGTGTACTTGGATAAGTTACCTTATCTTCCTGGGTTTCAGTTTTTTTCTATCCTAAAAATGAAACATAGATGAGCATAGATTTCTTAAAAACTGAATCTTTTGCTATGACCACATCAACCACATTCAAAAATGTAGGAGATTCTGATAGTAGAATAGTTCTTGTTGAACGAATTTTCCTCCTAAATGAATGTTCATGTTTCTCACGAATAAAGTTAATATCCTTTAAATATTTTCTCTCAAAGGGATTTTTAGCTAATCAGATGAGAGCTGAAAACTTGAAGGATGCATCTGTATTACCTGATTTATGCTTAAGTCATGCAAATCAGTTGATGATTATGTTGCAAAATCATAGAAAACTGTTGGATATTAAACAGAAGTGTACCACTGCTAAACAAGAACTAGCAACTAACCTACATGTTAGACTGAAGTAAGTGATTCTATTTTATCTAATTTAGGATGTTTAGAGTTGACATTTTTTATTTCTTTCAAATGATAGAATATTTTTCTCTTATCACTATATTGAAATGATTGATTGAATAACTTGGGATTCCATTATTTTTATAGAGTTTGTATGTCACAATGTCATTCTGTAGGTGGTGTTGCTTTGTAATGCTTCATGCTGATCAAGATGGAGAGAAATTGCAGGCTTTGCTCCGCCTCGTAATAGAGCTGTTGGAAAGAGTCAAAATTGTTGAAGCTCTTAGTACAGTTCCTCAGATGTACTGCTTAGCTGTTGTTGAGGTTGTAAGGAGAAAAATGTTCATAAAACACTACAGAGAGGTATGTAAGTTAAATTCTATTTTAAATGTGTATAAGTCTTAATTAATTGGTGTGCGATATTAACAAGCATTGTTCCTCTTAGTGGGCTGGTGCTTTAGTCAAAGATGGAAAGCGATTATATGAAGCTGAAAAGTCAAAAAGGGAATCTTTTGGAAAATTATTTAGTAAGTATTCTTCATTAATAACTTAAATTTATTTTTAAGTAAAAAATACTGTTCTTATTTTATAGATATGAATGTAGCATATAGCATCTGTGTGATTTTAATCACCATTATAATCTATAGACACACCTTTTAAGATCTGTAGGGTGAATACCTTGTTAAATATGAAGAATTGTCAATATTTTTCAAAAACTAGAGGATTTTTTTTTGTTGCTGTTATTTTTTACCTTAAATAAAGGTATAAAATAACCATATTGTTAATTTCTTTACACAGGGAAGTCTTTTTTAAGAAATCGTCTGTTTAGAGGATTGGACTCCTGGCCCCCATCCTTTTGTGTATGTATTTCCTAACTATTACTAAATTCTATATGTTTAAACCTTTATTTCAGAAGTAGAGATATTTATCAGAAAAATTTTTTTTTTATCAACATAAAAAATGTTTTTGGCTTTAAAACTTTAAGATATATTCATAGTTTTTGATCAAGAGTCTTCATAACACAGGAGGATAAGTCTTATTATACAGTTAAGATTGATAAGAATAGGTTCTCTTATTCTTATTTTGTCTTTCTCTACCTTTTTCCTCTTTCTTTTCTTTCTCTTCCTTGCCTTGCCTTCCTTTTTCTCCTGTCCCCTCCCATTTTCTTCCCCTTTCATTCTCTTGCCCACCTACCTACCCACCCTCCCCCTTTGTTTTATTTATGTTTTGACAAAGCAATTAGAGTGACCCCTCAGGCAGTCTTTATTGAAACCACGAAAAATAAGTTGGATATATTCCTAAACCAGATACCACAGTCAAAGAAGTTTAGGAAATGCTGTAAATTTATTGCTTGCTTGTTTGTTTTCTCTTCAGACATAACTCATTAGCTATTAAACATGTTTTTGTGTTGCAGGATTTCTTAGGGCTTTTAAATGTGTGTATTTTTTAATATCTAAGAATGAGTGATAGAATTTATCACTCATTCTTCATTAAACCCTGTTTAATGAAGAGCATCTTGGCATTTCTAAATCTGTTTTAGTAATGATTGAAACAATTGGAGTTATTTCAAAAGGTACATTTCTTGGCAGTATTATAAAAAAGTGATAGGACTTACCAGATATATATTTTTAAAGATGCTGAAATTGACTAAGAGCTTGTATTTAGAAAAGTCAAGTGAATGGAAAGGAAGTGTTACATGGGATCAAATAGTTTTTACTATGTTAAAACAATAAGGCATGCTAAAAGGTAATAGGAATAGATATAGGTCTACGGCTAGAGAGAGCTTCATGGTCAGGGAAAAATTTGGGAATAGTCTGCATATTAGTGAAACAAACAATTCCTTAATGTCGATGGGAATGTTAGAATTCCCATGAAAAGATGGTGGGAACAGTGAAGGTCAGGAACAAACACATCAGTTGATCATCAACAACTTGTGTGTCCCAGTTATTTAAGACTCAGGAAAGTAGTACACCACGTTATTGAATAGTCTTTCATTTTTAATTTATTATTTTACTCTATTAAATGTTAATAGATCACTTGAAGCATTTTTGCTTATTTGTGTTACTGAATTTGATTATAATAGGAAACCATTTATAAATTTGTCCTGTATATTTTTTGGTAAATAATAATTATTTTTTTTTGTACAGACACAGAAGCCTCGAAAGTTTGATTGTGAACTTCCAGATATTTCATTAAAAGATTTACAGTTTCTGCAATCATTTTGTCCTTCAGAAGTTCAGCCATTCCTCAGGTAAATGTAAATATTTTCAACTTTAGATATCACTTTATAATGTTTTCATTATTCTGGAACTGTGGAAAGTAGCACCAACAGTCTTAGGAGATGCTAGAATAGAGAACTATTTTATGTTAGACTGTCTCCTATGGCTTCTTTGGGAAATACCTGGGAAATTAAAAAATGGTGAGAAAAATTAATCTTACATGTAATTTTTTTCTAGTAGTCACTCTGTATACTATGGAAGATTTCTAATTTATCACTTTGATGATTATATCTTAGGCTTCTTTACTATTTCTGGTATTGATTGAGAGTGGATGATAATGCAATAGTTTTTTTTGACATCAGTTAAAATATTTGGTTTTACTTACTCATCTTTTCTTTAAGAAATCTAATTTGATTACATTCTGTTTCAGGGTTCCCTTACTGTGTGACTTCGAACCTCTACACCAGCATGTACTTGCTCTACATAATTTGGTAAAAGCAGCACAAAGTTTGGATGAAATGTCACAGACCATTACAGATCTACTGAGTGAACAAAAGGCAAATTAAGTTCTTTCAAGTGGTTCACTTTATTAGTGTAAAATGTTTATGTTGCTGCAGCTGTATAAGCCTATACCTCTTTTTTTCCAGGTATCCATAAGTCAGACATCCCCACAGTCAGCTTCCTCACCAAGGATAGAAAGTGCAACAGGAATTACAACTACTACCTCACCAAGAACTCCTCCTCCACTCACCGTTCAGGATCCCTTATGTCCTGCAGTATGTCCCTTAGAAGAATTGTCTCCAGATAGCATTGACGCACATACATTTGATTTTGAAACTATTCCCCATCCAAACATCGAACAGACTATTCACCAAGCTTCATTAGACTTGGATTCATTAGCAGAAAGTCCTGAATCGGATTTTATGTCTGCTGTGAATGAGTTTGTAATAGAAGAAAATTTATCATCTCCTAATCCTATAAGTGATCCACAAAGTCCGGAAATGATGGTGGAATCACTTTATTCATCAGTTATCAATGCAATAGACAGTAGACGTATGCAGGATACAAATATATGTGGTAAAGAGGATTCAGGAGATCATGTTTCTCTAAATGTCCAATTGGAAAAATGTAGGGCTGTTGCCCAAGACTCACAATTCACCATACAAACCATTAAGGAGGACCTTTGCCAGTTTAGAACATTTGTACAAAAAGAACAGTGTGACTTCTCAAATTCTTTAAAATGTACAGCAGTAGAAATAAGAAACATTATCGAAAAGGTAAAATATTCTCTGGAAATAACACTAAATGAAAAACATCAAAAAGAACTACAGTCTTTAAAAAGTGAATATGAAGGTAGACTTGAAGCACTAATAAAGGAGCGTGAAGAAAATGAAAATAAAATTAAGAAGCTTAAAGGAGACTTAGTATGCCTTGAAGAGGTTTTACAGAATAAAGATAATGAATTTGCTTTGGTTAAACATGAAAAAGAAGCAGTCATCTGCCTGCAGAATGAAAAAGACCAGAAGTTATTAGAGATGGAAAATGTAATGCACACTCAGAATTGTGAAATTAAAGAACTGAAAGAGTCACGGGAGTTAGTGTTAGAAGACTTAAAAAAGCTCCATGTTGAAAATGATGAGAAGATCCAATTGTTGAGGGCAGAACTTCAGAGCTTAGAGGAAAGTCATCTAAAGGAATTAGAGGACACTCTGCATGTCAGGCACACACAGGAGTTCGAGAAAGTTATGACAGACCATAAAGTATCTTTGGAGAAATTAAAAGACGAAAATCAACAAAAAGTCAATCAGATACAAGAGTCACATGCCACAATTATCCAGGAAAAAGAACAACAGCTACAGGATTTAAAACTCAAGGTTTCTGATTTGTCAGACATGAGATGTAAGTTAGAGGTTGAACTTGCATTGAAGGAAGCAGAAACTGATGAAATAAAAATTTTGCTCGAAGAAAGCAGAGCCCAGCAGAAGGAGACCTTAAAATCTCTCCTTGATCAAGAGACGGAAAATTTTAGAACAGAGATAAGTAAACTAAACCAAAAGATTCAGGATAATAATGAAAATTATCAGGTGGGCTTGGCAGAGCTAAGAACTTTAATGACAATTGAAAAAGATCAGTGCATTTCAGAGTTAATTAGTAGACATGAAGAAGAATCTAATGTGCTTAAAGCTGAATTAAACAAAGTAACATCATTGCATCACCAAGCATTTGAAATAGAAAAAAGCCTGAAAGAAGAAATAGTTGAACTGCGGAGTAAATTGGACTCAGAATTAAGTGCTCTTGAAAAACAAAAAGATGAAAAAATCACTCAACAAGAAGAGAAGTATAAAGCTATTATCCAGAAACTTGAAAAAGACAAAGAGAAATTTATCATGAACCAAGAACAAGACAGAGAACAGTTAATTCAGAAGCTTAATTGTGAAAAAGAAGAAGCTATTCAGACTGCCCTAAAAGAATTTAAATTGGACAGAGAAGCTGTTGAAAAAGAGTTATTAGAAAAAGTTAAACATCTTGAGAATCAAATAGTGAAAAGGTAAGAATTAACTTCAGTCTATAATTGTAAAATTAAAATATTGTTGATTCAGGTTTCAATTTTGTGTTACCACAGTACCTTGATTTACTCACTATCTTAAGTAAATGTAGCAGTTGAGATATTCTTATGAAGTAAAAACTTTTTAAATAGTTAATGTTTCTTGCAAACATTTTGAAAATAACACTACATAAATCCATGAGTGGCTTTTAAAAATGGATTAATATTTCAGATTTCTAGAGAAATGATTTTTTTTGAAAATTTAAATGTTTTCAGGAACTCTTTTTTTCTTTTTTAACTTATAAATTTCCTTCTTTGGTTTATTTAAAGCTTTTTCCCCAAATTCTTCATTTGAAAATTACTTATTTTTATTTTCCCTTAAATTGTGTATGCATGTACAAAAGATAAGTTTCCTCTTAGTAGAGTTTAATAAAGGCTGAGTCCTAGATTGGGGCCATATAGTTTCATCATTGTTATTGTCTTGATATTACAATTTTAGTTATTTCCTTGGTGGTTCAAAAGATAATGTTTTTAAACTCCAGGTTTTATACAGTCATAGCCTTTTTTTTTTTTTTTTTTTGCAATTTTATTATTTTCATTAACTGATGTTACTACCTTTTGAGCAGAGAAAATGATCTTTAGTTTTTCTACTCTTTAAAATTTATTTAGGGGTTTCGTGACCTAATAAACACTTTCTAAAACATTATCAATTAGTTCTATCATTAATTCTTCCAAGTGAATATATTTATAGGTGTACATTCATTATATATTTTAACCTCTGTTTCTTGCCTTAACTTTTATATAGTCTCTTGTGATTGACTCTCCTGTGTAATACTCTCATATTGGTGTACAATTAAACTTCTGTTTTGAAAACAAACTATGTATTCTGGGGGATTTAGAGGATTTAATATAGGAATTACAGAGCTGGGGGAGCTAAGGTCCAAGGAGTCACTGCTGAAGGCCAGGAAAGCTCTAAGTGAAATATGAGGATAAAGAGACACTAAAGTACCCACCAAAGCTGATCGTTTCCATGGCTTCCAGGGAAGCTGCTGCAACATTCAAGAATCTCTTCAAAGCCCTAATGCTATGACTCAGTCTGCAGCATGCAATGTGTAGTTCTCATTCACTTGACAGTAAACTACTGTGAAACTACATTTGGATACAGCCACCTCTGGAGAGTAAGCCTCAGCTGCTTTTCTACTTTCCAAATCTTGCACGTGTTCCCTTTATAACTTAAAGTTATAAAGGGAATTCTAGAGAATATAGAATCTGCATTACAGTGCAGGTGAGATTCTGGAAAAGATATAAGAGCAATGGTAAGATGAAAACAATCTAGCACTGTATACCTTGTTTTAAACTGAGTAATTTTACACATTACTCATATTGAACTTTCAAATAAAGACACTTACACTGTCATGTTTCTGTCTAACGTGATTCAGCTTATATTCCTTATGTCACCTCAGGTAGCCTCACCTCTTCAAAAGGTGAGACTCAAACTTTTGTCAGTCTAGCCATCCTAGAGTGAACATATTGACTGATGTTCATTCATTTTCTGCACAGACACAATCTCTCTTTGACATTCTGTAAGTTAAATGGTGAAATATAGGGTAAACTACCATTATCACAACACATTTTACATACTAGGGGAATGGGAGAAGGGAAAAACGAAAAATTGATTAATATACACAGGCTTAATTACTAGTTTTTATTTCTGTAATTGGCCTTGTAACTCTGGTAGATTTTTATAGCTTCCTTCTATTACCCCTTTATTTTTTACCTTAGACATTACCTCAGCTGATTTTACATCTTGATTTGAAGGATCATTAATGATCCTTCCTACATTAAGTTTCTGTAGTTTTTCCTTTGACTCATTATCATTGGACACAGCAGTGCCAAGACACACTCTAGAAAAGCCTCTGAGTTTCAGTAATAATATTCCTCCCTGCCCTTGTATAGGAGAAACTGTTTCCCATTGATAATTAAGTTTGGTTATATCAGTACGTACCACAGCCACCTCTTTTGTTGGTTCAGTGGCATGAGGAGCCCTGATTAGCCAAGTGGCAGTTTAAGCTTCCAGTTCAGTGGGACCCTGATTGTATCTCCTGGTAAGGGAATTCTTTTTAGGGGAGGTAAATCTGCCATATATATCGGTATGGCTCAAGTTGTTGGGATGGGAAGCAGAATTTTTGCTAATGGCTCATGAGGTAAAAGAGTAGTTATTCCAGTTTCTATCCTCAGTTCTCCAACCTATGTATTCTGTGGGAGAATTAGTCTCACAAAATGTCTAGTTCAGAGCATGTACTGCATTCTTTACCCTCACCATGCAAAATGTCACCCATCTAGTACCGTAACGAAGTTTTAAATAATTTGATCCACAATTGAATCAAGCCAGCAGCTTTAGGGATTGGCATATGTGGTAAGATCGGTGACTTACATGGCATGAGGCTATAGCCACACACCTTTCACTGTAAAATAAAATCTCCTCTTTAGAAGCAATTCTGGTGGAATGCCATAGCAGTGAATAAGGCATGTTAGTTCAGGAATTGTGTTTTTTGCAGAAATATTGTGAGTAGGGGAAGTAAATCTATATGGAGAATAATGAACTGTTTTTGTGAGGACATGTTACTGTTTTTTTTCTAATGATGGAAATAGTCAAGTATAGTCGACTTGTCACTAAGTGTCTGGCTAGTCTCCGAGGGAGGACTACAACTTCGGGAGCTCAGAGTTAGTTACTAGATGTATGGAAATCCATGTTGCTGAGCCCATATGTAACCTTACTTCCTGCCTCTGGACAGTTTGTTTGTTAGAACTTCGAATAGGACTGGTGTGGCTGCCTAAAGAATTTGATATTCACAGAACACAACTTGCGTATCTCGTTATTATGACGTTCCTCCCAGTGGGACCTAATATACATATATATCCTCATACTTTGTGCCTATTTCAAAAGTTTTATTTGAATTTCTCTTCTGTAATCTCCTTGTCACCAGATTTAAATCTCCTTTCTTCTCAGTCCCTCACTATCCTCCAAGCCTTTGGCCATTCTCCATGAGTCACTGTAGATCTATATCCCTGGCCATTTCTCCTAGGCATCTTCAAGTATACTGCTTGACATGTTGCCACTGGGAAGATTTCCCTTCACTAATGTTCTTCAGGATTACTCCTCAGTGAGATGCTAATACTTAACCTCTGCTTTTGAACAGTGTCAGTATATCACGGAGAATTATCAGGAAACCAGGTCTGCAAATTTTTCCCCCTCATAGTGAATGCAGTAGTTGTGATGAAGAGAAAGAAAGAGATGTAGCAAGAGTAAGTACCTTGGAAACCTGAACCTCTTGTTTGAGCTCTATTCTGGATATGCCACTTCTACTGGATGATGGAGTACTGCTACGTATACCCAGCTTCACGGGTTGATGAATAAGATAACATGATGGGCAGCTCAGGTCGCATGGTAACTTGGGAGACCATGATCAGTCTTTCAATCTCGATGCAGATCCAGTAGCAAGCCATTTTACAAAATCCTAGGGGTCTCAACTGTGATTCTCCTAGAGGACTTGCCAAAAGCTCCATGCAGTATTCATTTCTGCTGTAGATACTTGAGATATCTGCTGGGAAATATGGCCCAAGTGGCAGAGCAACTGGCATGTTAGTGTTGACTTATTGTAGAGGGCCTCTTGCTTCAGACCTTAAACAGAACAGGCAGCCTTAAAAGTTTTTTGGTAAAGGAGTCATGGTAGCATACACACATGTACTACATATTGTGTCCAAAATTCAAAGATGCCCATCTAGCAGCAGCTTGTCTCTTCTCCTTAGAGGGAACATCTCACATCCCCAGACCACTGAATACTTAGAAATTTTTCTGTGCTGACAAGCTCCTGAATTTTCATGGTCTTTACCACTCACTCTCTGGCACTTAGGTGTCTTGCCCTGGTAAGCCCAGGTAATTGCTGCTTCCTGTTTACTAGGTCTAGGGAGTATATTGCCATAAATATGTTAGATTAGTGTGATATCTTGAGAAATAGCAAAAAGACTAATAACCCTGCCAACTAGGTTTTAGCTGAGCAACTAGAGAGTTGATACAGCCCAGAGATAAGAGTGAAAGCATATTACTGTCCCTGTAGGAAAATTCATATTGCTGCTTGTCTACACCAGGGGTTGACAAACCATGTGTGGGCTGCGGAAATCTAACCCACTGCTTGTTCTGGTCAGTAGAGCTATATTGGAATACAGAGGTAGAGATGCTCATTCCTTTACCTTTTGCCTGTGGCTGCTTTTGGCAGAATTGAGTACTGACTGGGATTATCTATCTAATATTTTTACTATTTGTCCCCCACGCCTGCAAAACAAACAGAAAAACTTGTCAACCCTGGTCTATGCTAATAGGCATAGAGGGGGAAGAAATCACCAAATCAGTGGCTACATGTCATGTGGTTGTGGCTTTGTTGATTTGCTCCAGTAAAGCGGGCATATTGAAATAGCAGATTTACTGGAGTTACTACCCATTTAAATTTATAATCCATTACATGTTTTTAGGTGTTTTCTGCAGGACACATACTTAAGTTGAGATAAGAATGTAATAGAAATCTCTCCCTTGTATCATTTGAAGTGAGAGTTTGAAGGATTTTACTTTGTTCTTTCTACCATAATAGTCCTCATTCTATATGTGAAGGGACCAACAGGGATTCCCCAACGGTTGCTTTTGTGTCTGTTTTACTATAGATTCTGGATATAAGGAGATATAGTGCGGGAGCCACTGGGCTCAAACTCCGCTTACCACCTCACTGTCAGTAATCCAGTCGAGCACAGTGGCATTAGAATCCCCTCAGAGCCAATGCTCAGTAGTCCTCCAAAATTGGTTAATTGACTTCCCTGAGTACACACTCAGCCTGGAAAATGACTACAGGTGCTTCTGGTGAAGGCTAGAAAGAACGCCTAACAATGTGAAGTTTGGGCATTGTAGTTGGTGACTGACTCAGGTCATGGAATTGGATGAGGGATGATGAGTGAGTCTTGATTTGCGTTAGCTCTGAAAAGTTTGCTCTCTGAACACGATATCAAGTTTTTTAAAAACACTTTTAAGAAGCCTTTATCAGCCAATTTTCTATGGCCTTAGGGACAGCCATTGCCAGAGATCTTTCTGTGTCAAACCTGATTACTGCTCTGGCAGTGCTGCCAATAATGGCACCACATATAATGGTTAAGTGTCAGTAATTGGCCTCTATCACTCCTGGAATGACGGAATTTTTCCCATTATGTTCATGGAATTTCAGTGGTTTCATCTTCCTTCGCTATCCCTGTTTTGCAGAGCACCACTGCAGAGCCAGGTTGTTTTTCTCAAAGCCTTGGTGAAGGGAGTAGTCTCTGGCCCCTCCCAGGGTACACGTAATAAATCTCTTCCAGTATGCCTATCACCATCGTTCTTTGGATACCTTCCTCTAGACCAACGGTCAGTTAATTTGTTCTTTAAAGGGACAGATAGTAAATATTTTAGGATTTGCTGATCATATGTAGTCTTTACATTTTTTTCCGTGTGTGTAAAAAACAAGAGTATGTTTTTCTAACTTTGGTCTCAGTACCTTTTTACACACTCAAAAATTATTGAGGACTGCAGTTATTTTTTATATGGATTATATCTATCAATATTTTCTGTATGAGAAATTAAAACAAATTTAAAAAATGTTTAGTCATTTTAAAATAATAAATCTACGTGTTAGCATAAGTAAGATTTTTTAATGAAAACTTGCCTACGGTGAAAATTAATGAGACAAGTTGCATTGTTTTATATATTTGCAAATCTGTGTTTGGCTTAGTGGGTTCTCATTGCTACTTCTACATCCAATCTATTGTAGTATATTTTGCTCGAAGTATATGGAAAATCCAATCTTTTACTTATATGGACTTGGAAAGAGAGGTGTGTCTAAGTTGCTTTTTCAGATAATTGTGGATATTTTTCCTTGACACTAAGTCAGAATGCAACAAATGATCATTTCTTTTTCATTGTGGAATATAAATCCTTGTCAGTGGATTTTTTTATACTCTTTATGCTAATATCCATTGAACTATGTTGCACTTTGAATGGATATTTTACCCATGCATGATTTTATAGCCCAGTGAATTGGTCATTTGAAAAACACTGGTTCACCGAGTAATGCAGATTTTGCATATGTTGACACGTTTTATTAACAGATAAATCACTTTTGTAAAACATACATACAGATTTTATATGAAAGACCTTAGGTACTGGGAAGCTCTCAAGCTCATAGTGGTAGATAGAAGTTTTCTAAATTTTAATTTTGAAAGAGTCACATTTTATCATTGGTAACAAATTCTGTCAGTTTATTAAAATAACAGGCTCACATTGATCATTTTTGAGAAAATATGTATGAAAAATCCAAGTCTAAACAACCACAGGTTGTCATTTTTCAAATAGAAAGTATAGCATGAAAAAGCAGCTAGTTCAGCACACAGCTAAAACAGTTGTACAAGTACTTTCCCATGAGACAAACATACTTTGTAAGTGGCAGAAGTGCTTTATGTGTACTTGTCATTTTTTCACACTATTTAAAAAAATTATATTCAAGTTGTCAGAATTCAATAATATTAATAATTTTTTCTACATCAAGGTCATTCCAAAATACACTTGCCGCCTTTTTCATTTTGAGTACCTTGAAGTAAAGATATGATGACTCCAAGTACAGTTTGGTGTTACTATCTTTTAATTTATGTTAGGGTGTCAGCGGTTTTATCATCTGTGCATATGTCACCAAGGTATAAAGGCAAATACAATATCATCTTAGTGTTATTATGAAAATAGTTTTGACCTTATCGATCTCCCAAAAGTGTTCTAATTACCCCCAGGGTTCTGTGGATTGATCATACTTTGAGACTCATGAATCTAGAGAATGGTTGACAAATTTCTTTAAAGGGCCACACGGTAAATATCTTAGGCTTTATGGGCCAGATGGTCTCTATCTAAGCCGAGCTACTCAGCTTTGCTGTCATGAGAAGAGTGAAACAACATAAATGGGTGGGGCTATAACCCACTAAAACTTTAATAACACAAACAGATAACAGGCTGGATCTGGCCTGCAGGCCATTGATTGCCTACCTGTGGTACAGATGATCTCATTTTGACATTTTTGTTTAACGTCCATTGGGTCCCGGTTTCAGGCAGTCAGCCTAGCAAAGTTAATTGCTAACATTCGGCGTTGTTTGTCGTTCTTGTGCTTTCATTGGATCTATTCCCATAAATACTTCCTATAAGTGAAAAATCTTGCAATTGCAGTACTTCTTTGGTTAGATTTTTAACTCCCCTGGAACCTGAGGATTTGAAAGTAGCAATGGGTCTGGAAGTAATGAAATGGTGGGAGAGGTTGTTGAGAAGAAGGATCAACTTGTTGAGAAGGGAACTTCAGGTAAGGTGACACTAATCTCCACAGATAAGGGAGAAGAGGCTGCTGCTGGTAAGGGAGTTTGGTGGGATTTGGAGAGACAGCTGGGACATCTCCAAAACCTTGCCTTTTTTAGTCACTTGATCCCAGACAACTACAGGTGTCAGCTATTTTGCCATAGTCTGCCAGAGTTCCATTTTACACTGGTGGTGAGGCCACTGCTGCCTTCAGATCGAAGCAGATCAGAGAATTCCAGATTCCTATCTTTATAGTTTTTTCCTCTAGGATCATATTTGTATCTGTCTGGATTGAGCTTAAAGAATAGAACCTGTTGTAAGTATTTCAGGAATAAAGGATCTAATATTAGAAGTCAAATGAGCTTTGGGAGAACTGGGCAATGGGGGTGAAGGGTAAGAGAGTGAAAGTCCTGGAAATATCTAGGTTCAAAGTCATCTGAAGCACTGACGTTGATGACTAATCAGGAAACTGCTACAATTTTTAGGACTTCTACCAATTAACTGTTGAAACACCAATGCAGAAGAAGTTACTTAGAAACCTCTTCTGAATCTTAAGTTGCCCACATGTCTGAGCACAGCCACCTCTGGAGAATGATGGACTTTCTCTTCAGCATTCCAGATTTTGTGTGGTATCTTTCATTGACAAATTTCAACCCCCAGAACTTCCTGGGAATTCTGAATATAGTTATCAGCTTCTCTGCCTTACAGAGGAAAAACTCCCACAAGTCAAATTAAAAACAGATCAAACAATCCATTAGAAAAATGAGCAAAGGATATGAATAGACAGATTAAGCAAAAAAAAAACCAGACTTTCAGAAACAGCCCAAAGGGAGGGCAAGTGTGGTCAGTAATATTGTGGTCGGTTTACTCAGTGACACAGTGAGTGAGTGGGGTGATCACATCATAAAGTATAAAAAATGTGATGTACACGTGAAACTAATATAACCAATATGAGATCGTATACTAGCTATACTTAACTAAAAAATAAAAGTGTGAATAGCCTATATGCAAATAGCTGTTCAGTCTACTTGAGATTAAGGAAATGTAAAATTAAAATAACATATAACTGGGAAAGATAAATCGATAGTATGCATTAGTTTTGAGAATTTAGAGGAAAGAGCTTTCTTATACATCCGTGTACAAAAAAAAAAAAAAATGCAAATGTGTGTGGTTTGCATATATCTGAAAATCTATTTAGTACACTTTTCACAGCCATGCTTCCAGGGGTACTTGATATGGATCTAGGGAAGTACAGCAGCATTTGAATTTTTAAATTTTAATCTAATTTTTTAATCTCAAGAGATGAGTTTAAAAAAAACTCAAGATAAAAAAGTAATTGTTTACTAGACCCAAATCTAATATAGTCAGTGGTAAGAGAATTCTAGCATCAAGACAGTCTAGTTTGTATTCAGTGCAGATTTCCTAGTTACTAGAAATCCTGGGTATAATAGAACCTTTTGCTATACACATAGTTTATTAATGGTGGGGAAACGCAACTAAAGATGCTTTATTTCAAGTTCCATGTATAATAGTGTAGAAGTTTTCACTTGTTACCAATTTTTTCGGTTTTTTAATTTTATTTTCCGGGCTTTTTTTTGTTTTTAATTTTTTGAAGGTTGGGTTTTTTTATTTTTTGTTTTTTTGGGGATTGGGGCGGCTTTTTTTGTTAAGTTTTCTTTTAAACTTGGTAAGTGCACATATAAAAAAATCAATTGGCCTAGTTGCTCAAGTAATTTGGGAATATTTACTAACATGGGGTGACTTTTCCTGTGACTTAGCAAATTCTAATACCTTGTATGTAATTATCTACTTCTTGGACAAACTTAGATATAAAGGATTATTAGGTTGAAAGTAGATAAGAGTAACTTCTATGCCGGCAATTATAATAGTGATACTTGTGTTCATACTTTTCTCCTTGCATTGCCCTCTTCTGTTATCTGGTGCTTTGTCAGCAACCCCAAAGGGGTTAGCAGGTTTTGAGGAAAATGAATATGAATTCAGGAATATGTAGATTCGCTGTGTGTGAACATTTAAGTTCAGCTTTAGTTTTGTGTCATTTATCCATTAGCTAACAAAATGAGCTCAAAACTATATAAATATTGGAAAACTTTTCAACATATATAATCTTCAGATTTTTACCTCTCAGTTATCATGTAGTTTGGCAGTTGTAGGAATAGTAAAACTGAAATTTGAAGCTGAGCTCTTGAGAGGTATATTGATTTTTATATTGAAAACATTACTATTTGTAGGTAGAAGCAGATACAGTCATTCAGCCATGTTGGCGTTTGAGAGTTTATAATCTATGAAACTTTTCTGTTTTACTTGTTCACCTTCCTTTGGTAGATAAAAAGAAGAGGATTTGCATATTTTTAACACCAGTTAACTACTGTTAGGTTTAAGGAAGATCTATAGCCTTTCTGATGTCAACTAGCTACAATATTTGATACATTTGGGGTAACATCTACAATTTTGAAAAAAATATTAATACTTTTATTTAACGTTCAAGTTCTGCCATTGAATCCACCAGAGAAGATTCTTCAAGCCTAGTTGCTGAACTTCAAGAAAAGCTTCAGGAAGAAAAAGCTAAGTTTCTAGAACAACTTGAAGAGCAAGAGAAAAAAAAGAATGAAGAAATGCAAAATGTTCGAACATCTTTGATTGCTGAACAACAGGTATGTTCTGCCCCCATTTCATTATTTTAAGCTAAAGTAAGTAAACATAAATTAGCAAATATAATTTCTTTGTGCAATTGATGATTTCTTATAAGGTCATTATGCGATATAGGTAAGTTCTTCCAAATGAAATAGTCCTCGATTAAAAATTAGGAAATGTGACTTTTCTAATTTCTAACTACCTATGTTATCTTGTATACATCATTTAACCTCTTTAAAATTCAGATTAGTTTTATTGCAAAATGAAAGGATTAATACTAATACTTAGATATTAAACTCCAACATTTTCTAAATTACGTGCTGATCAGTACACATTTTTTGCATTTTCTATAATTCTTATGCATATGATAGACTGTTGGTATATTACAGTTGACTTTTGTTGAATATTGCTGATTTACTTACTGATCACGGGTGAGTGGTAAATCTTGTGAAGTAAGTAGAGGCCAGACCATTAAGGACTATAGCATGCATTGTCAAGGAGTTTGTACTTCACCTGCGGTTCTGGACAGCAGTTGAAGAGGAAATAAAGGAATGACACAATTGGGTTACACTTAATAAAGATTGCTCCCTAGGATGTGGAGTAGAGGACTGCAAGACCTGGGCACGTGTAGGAGCAGTCAGGTGTCTGCTGCTGTAATTCAGGCCAGGGGTAATATCTACGTACCTTTTGTATCCCGAGGAATACTTTTCTGGAACTGATTCACATGTTATAGCTGATAAACACATTTAATATGTGTTGTTTTCCTTTTCCTAAAATGGTATTTTTAAATTATATTTTTAGAATTTAGAAAAAGGCAATCAGGGAACAGAAAGAAAATACGGAAATGTTGCTCAAAACTCTTGGGAACTTTATTTTTTAAGACCTGAGGAAAGAAAGAAGAGCCTGAAATAGAGGAATGAGAAAGTGTAACCAAAAAAAGGCTTCACGGAAAACAAGGAAATCGATATGTCTGTTATTTAAAAATCTGACTCTGTACATACCTTTTTATTTTGCATGATTCATTATGTATAAAATAGATCTTTTACTGTCTTGCCTTTTTCTCTGTATGCTCCTTTGTTAGCATTGGTACTTCTAGATTTACAAAATTAAGGGATGAATTAGCTGACTGAAACCAAAATTATAATATTGGCAGCTATCTCATTTAAATTTAGTTCTTATTTTAAGGCTTCTTTTAATATTTGTAAAATGAGATGAGGAGAGATGCCTTCCAAAGTCTCTTCCAATTTAAAATAGTCGATGTTAAGTTGTAGTAATTGAAGTTGACTTGTGACTACTTTTATATGGGTGACTTGAACTTAGTTGGTTCTTAACTACCCTGGATTCTAATATGTTTATTATAAATTATGTTAATTTTTCTAAAAATCTGTTTCATATTACAGAAACAGTAAAGATCATGAAAATAAATAAAATGACTAGTATACTTCATAAATGTTTATTAATTTTCTGTACATGAATAATATGTATAGAAACAGCTTAATACAAACACATATCATGAATATACCTTTTGAGGGATCTTCCCTCATGCTTTCTGGCTAGAAAGGACATTTAACTCAATATTTAATTCACTAATTTTGATCTAAAAATGCCATATTCTTGTTAAATCTCCCTGTTACCAGTATTATTGGCATTTTGCATTGATTAAAGGATCATAGACTCTTAATTTTGGAATTGGAAATTCTGGGAAGATAGAAAAAGTCAATTTAGATACTTTCATTATCTATTGCTCTTAAGTTTCAAGAACTTAATGGAGATCTTATAATTACGTTTTTGACAATTCAGCCATCTTTATAAAAGAAATGGTACAGTTAGATCTATGCAAGCATTTGGATACGTGAGCTTCACACTAAGAAAGTTTTTATAAAACTTGAGGAGTAACAAGTGTAGCCATTATAAAGCAGAGGTGCAGTGTCCATTACAAATAACCAGATAAGAGATGGAGATGAGTTAAAGTCATCTCAGAAATATTATTATTGCAATCCAGATTTAACTAAAAACAAAGAAGAGTCCCGAAGCAGGAAGATTACTAAAAAAAAAAAAAAAGGAAAGTGTATAACAACACCTGCTAATTTATTGACCATTTTTCTTTCTTTCCCCCAAATTTTAAAATCATTTGCTATTGCTCTTTTCCTCTGACAATAAATATGTGGTCAATAATGATATCTTAATATGGAATTAGGAAAATATAATAATGTTTTATTTACCACAGTATAGCATTTCTATTTAAAAATAAATGTAATTTGTAAATTGCACTTTATTTTCTCCACATGTAAATGCACCATTTCAAAATATTTGCAAGTTTATTTTCTTTAGCTCTAGCTGCTATGTGCATGCAGATAATTTAAGTACTCATCTTTCTGTCGTTCCAGACCAATTTTAACACTGTTTTAACAAGAGAGAAAATGAGAAAAGAAAACATAATCAATGATCTTAATGATAAGTTGAAAAGTACAATGCAACAGCAAGAGCGAGATAAAGGTTAGCAATACTTTGTAATACGATATTTTGAATTCTTTTTTAAAACTAAAAAAATTAATTTGAAATGTTTTGTAATGCTTATTTCAACTTGGGATATCCTTCAGATTTGATAGAGTCTCTATCTGAAGATCGAGCTCGATTGCTTGAAGAAAAGAAAAAACTTGAAGAAGAGGTCAGTAAGTTGCGTGGTAGCAGTTTTGTTCCATCAGCATTTGTAGCTACAGCCCCAGAACTTTATGGAGCTTGTGCGCCCGAACTCCCAGGTGAAACAGAAAGATCGGCCATAGAAACCCAAGAGGAAGGAAGAGTGGATTCGGCAATGGAGACAAGCATGATGTCTGTACAGTAAGTACACCTGTCTTCAACTGTCTTAAGCAATACAGGCTTTTAAACCACCATTGCATTTCTGTAAGATAAAATTTCTGAAGATAGGAAATATATTTAGCACTACTGGTTGTCCATAGCACATATATCTTAGAGTTATGATATTTTAATTCTTTAACCTATAAGTATGAGGAATATTTTAACAGTACTGATTCTGTGTCTGTATGAATCACTTTGGCATGTTTTCATACTATATATGTGCAAAATGTTTCTTAGGCTGCCAGGATAAGTATCACTGCAGTAGTGTTAAACTATTCTTATTTAGAGGGAGTGATTAAACTTTGATGTTTGTTATCTAGGAGGAAAAAGCATTACTGTAGTAATGAATATATTCATTTTGGTGAAAGTGTATTGGGTGAAAGAATGCAGGATAGTTTTTTGAAACTTAAAAATATATATAGTTTTCTGTTTAGTTCAAAAGAAACGAGTAGAAACTGGTTAAATTGAGTCCTGGAAAAGTATGAGGCTTAAGAACGTATGTGAAAAACAGAACAAATAAATGTAACTTATTTAAAAAGGCAGAGCATAAACACATAAAGAGACCATGGTATTAGAAAACATAAATGACAGAAATAAGTCCAAATGTATGTGAAAAAGTAAACCAACCTATCAACAAAAAACCGTCAGGGGAAAAAAGCATTTAATTGCATTCTGTGTACAAGAGAAACATCTAAAGAAAAATGATACAGAATGTTTAATGTAATGTGATTGAGAATGATATAAAAGGCAAATAATAATGAAAAAATACCCAAGCGACCTAATGCAAAGGTTTTAAAAAATTAAAGAGGAAATTTCATATATGGAGAAGGCATAGTTCACCATAAGTAATTAGTTGTTAATTAGTGCTTAAAAATGTGACTTTGATCAGTTTTCTGTGAATCAAAAATGGTTTGTATGAATCAAAAAACTAAAATGAGAACTTTTTAGAGCCACAGTTAGGGTATGATACTTCTTGCTCTCAGGAAACAATGAAGTAAATACTAAATAAAGCAATAGAAAAATAGTTAAAATTATCAACAAAGGTCTCAGAGTTCTAAATATTAATATAATTCAGTCCACTGAACACAAACAATAATATTAAAACTAACAAAAATAGAAGTTTATATGGAAATTTGAATACCTATATATTCACATCTGTACATAGACATTGATAGGAAAATGAAAATTGAGCTAATAAAGACTAAACAGGTATCAGAAATGAGAGATACAATTAAAGTGCTACACTGAGAGAACTATATAACCTAAAGAACATTCATTAAAAGAAATTACTAAAAATAAATGAGCTTTAATAAAATGATTAAATAAAAAGGTACCAATAAATTATGGAATGAATAAAATCATAACCACAAGTATAGTTTTATTTTTTTTATTTCATTTATTTATTTATTTATTTTTTAGAGAATTTTTATAAGAGTTTATTTGAGACAAACTGATGACGTATGCTGGGGAGCAAGATCTCAAATGCCCCCACATATGGTTTTAAAAATTAATAGAGACTAAGATATTGGTTAATCTCGCTTGTGAATATAGATGTAAAAAATCCTGAAGACAATTTTATCATATTTAATAACCATGGAGTACGAAGATGATACATTTAGCATGACTCAATGAAATATTTCAGGAATGCAATAATAATAGTTAAACGTTAGAATATCTCTCAATGTAAACGTATTTACTGATCATATGAGAAGGAATTATATGGTCATCTCAGTAGATACAGAAATGGCAATTGATAAAAATTCAGTGCTTGTTAATTTAAAATAGTATTTTTTAAAAACCTTAGCAAACCAGAAATAGAGAGGAATTCTTATTTTGAGGGTATATATGAGACACATATAGCAAACATCATATTTAATGTTGAAATATATAGACGTATTTTCCATAATTTAGAAAGAATGAAAGATGTCATCCGTTACCATCACTATTCAGTGCGACAGTATAATAAACAATAAATATTGGCAAGTAAAGGCTGAACTGCATTGTTTCAAGATAATATTCTTTTCAAACCACAAAGACCTAACAAAACTATTAGAAATAATAAGACTACATCAAAGTATAGGTCAAAGATGTATCAAAAGAAGAGCGGTTCGCATATTGACCAGCAAAAGCTGATTTGTATATATACATAAAAGATTCCAAAAAATATTCAAGGAAATGATTTGTTAGTAATGAATTTAACAAAAACTGTATAAGACCCTTTTGGAGAAAACTACAGAATTTTATGAAAGATATTAAAAGGCATGAAAGTTAATGATGGATGGAAATACAGTATTGTAAAGATACCATTTTCATATCAGATTTATTCAGTTATTTATTCTATTCCCAATTAAAATTCATATAGAAAAATAAACATGCAAAAATAGTTGATAACAATTTTTTTAAAAAAGCACTACGTAGGAATTTATATTGCTAGGTATTAAGATATAGTCTTAAGTTATGTAGATAATAATTAAGCCAGCATATTTTTTGGTAAAGTCACAAGTAAATAGATTACTAGGATTGGTAGTCTTGAAATAAACCCATGGGTATATGAAAATATAATTATGGCATTTTAAATCAGTTTGGAAAAAGAAATGAGACATTGGAGTAATTAGCTACCCCATTGGTGGAGGTTAAACCATATTTTACAGTAGATACCAAAAAATATTACAGCTATTGAAAGACTAAAAATGTTATTAACTTATAGAATTTCTTAAAATAGAAGACTAAATGTAGAGTAGGGAAGTACAAAGTATCAAACATTTAAGTAATCAGCGCTAGTTCTTCATAATCTTTTCCAAAAAAAAGAAGAGGAGAGAACTCAATATATTCTTTGATATCAATATTACGCCGATACCAGAATCAAAATATATCTCAAGAAAAGAATATCAGTACCTTTCAATCTAATCTCTCTGTCTCTGTCTCTTTCTGTCTCTGTCTCTCTCTCACACACACATTTTTGAAATTAGATAGTTTTAATTCCTTGGTTGTGATGATATCATCGGTTATATGCATATGTCCAAACTCATCAAGATGTATACATTAAATATGTACAGGTTTTGCATATCAGTTATAGCTCAGTAGAGCTAAAAAGGAAAAAACAAGGTTAGGGCTAGTAATGCAAACTTGGTCCTTTCTTGATTGCTTTTCATATGGGCTGGGTTTCCATCTGTTTTAACCTAATTTAGAAATCTCCCTTAATTTTCTATTTGTTTTTCTAAAATTATAGAACAGAACTGTTCGTTTTAGAATTAGAAACACTAGATTAGTACAGTCATCTTAAATGAGCAACACCAAAATTACCATTAAATTTCTTAGAAATTAAAATCTTGGGATTCATGTTGTCCTACTGAATCAGAAACTCCACATCAATAAATTCATTTCTGTATTTAAAAAATATTTTTTATAACTATAGAGACAGATATTCTCAATAAAATACTAATAAACTGAATCCAGCAATATGCAAAAGAGATGCATACTGGATTTATTGCAGCAATACAAGTTGGTTTAATATCTGAAAATCAATATATGTAATAAACCATATCAATATCAATGGATAAAGAGAAAGCATTTTACAGAATACAGCAGCCTTTCATTATAAAAGCATTTACAAACTAGGAATTGAAGAGAACTTCCTCAACCTAATAAAATGCATCTGTGAAAACTCACAACTAAGATTGTACTTAATGGTGAAAAGACTGAATGCTTTTCTCCTAAAATCAAGAAAAAGGTTATCTACTCTTGCTGTGACAGCTGGACATAGAAAAGAATGAATTGGTTCTTTACCATACAATACAAATAAACTTAAATGGATCATAGACTTAAAATGTAAAAGCTAAAGTTATAAAACTCTTATAGGAGTAAATCTTTGTGACTTTAGATTAGTCTGAGTCTCTTCCTATAAGAATTAACATTTAGAAGAAGATACAGTTCCTGCTTTTAGTCATTACTTAAAATATAATTGAGCAGTTATACCTGCAGAAGAATTTAAAAGCCCTATACTGCAGCTAATACCTCAGAAATACAAAGAATCATAAGAATCCCCTATGAACAGTTATAAGCCAACAAATTGGGCAACCTAGAAGAAATGGATAAATTCCTAGAAACATGCAACCTTCCAAGACAGAATAATGAAGAAATAGAAAATTCAAACAGACCAATTACTAGTAAGGAGATTGGATCAATAATCAAAAACCTCCCCACAAAGAAAAATCCAGGACCAAATAGCTTTACAGGTGAGTTCTACCAAATATTATTTAAAAAAGATCTAATACCAAACTTCTGAAATGCTTCAAAAACATAATAAAGAACACTACCAAACTCATTTTATGAGGCCAGTATTACTCTGATACCAAAGCCTGACAATAACACTATGAGAAGAGAAAATTTTAGGCCATTATTTCAGTTGAACATAGATGCAGAAATCCTCTTTAAAATATTAGTCAATTGAATTAAACCACACATAAAAGGGTCATGCATCATGATCAATTGAGATTTACTCCAGGGATATAGGATGGTTCAACATCTACAAATCAATCAGTGACATATCACATTAACAAAGGGTAAAAATTATGTAATCATCTCAGTAGACATAGAAAAAAGTATTCGGCAAACTTCAGCATCACCATAGTATACTGGAAGTCCTAACCAGAGCAATTAGACAAGAAAAGTAAATAAAAGGCATCCAAGTTAGAAAAGAAGAAGTAAAATTTGTAGATGACATGACATTATATATAAAAAACCCTAAAGACTCTACCAGGAAGCCATTAAAACTAGAATAAATGCATTCAGTCAATTTGTAAGTTACAAAATCAATATACAGAAATCATTTGTGTTTCTGTTCACTAACAATAAACTATCTAAAAGAATTTAAGGAAACAATTCTATTTACAGTTGCATCAAAAAGAATAAATATTTAGGAATAAATTTAGCCAAGCAAGGGAAAGATTTGTACACTGAAAATTATAAAAGCCCTATACTGCAGCTAATACCTCAGAAATACAAAGAATCATATTTGTATTTGATGAAAGAAATTGAAGAAAACACAAATAAATGGAAAGATATCCCATGTTCTTGGATTGGAAGAATTAACATCATTAAAATGTCCATACTACCCAAAGCAATATACAGATTCAGTACAGTGTCTGCCAAAATGTCAGTGGCATTGGAATAGAGAAAGAAAAAAGCAGTCTTAAAATTCATATAGATTTATAAAAGACCCTGAATAGCCAAAGCAGTCTTGAGCAAGAACAAGGCTGGAGGTATCACACTTCTTGATTTCAAACTATATTACAGCGTTATAGTAATCAAACAGTATGCTATTGGCATAAAAACAGACAGATAACTCAATGGAACAGAATAGAGAGCCCAGAAAGAAATACCTGCATTTATGGTCAGCTATATTTGATGAGGGAGCCAATAATTGGAAAGGAGAGTTTCTTCAATAAATGATGTTGGGAAAACTGGATAGTCACATGTAAAAGAATGAAACTGAACCTGTCTTATACCATACATAAAAATAAACTCTAAATTGATAAGGACTTGAACATAAAACCTGAAACCATAAAATTTGTCAGAAATATAGGGGATAAGCTCCTTAACATTGGTCTTGGCAGTGATTTTTTTGGATGTTACACAGACAACAAGAAGAACAAACAAGTGGGACTATATTAAACTAAAAAGAAAACCATCAACAAAATGAAAAGTCAACTTATGGAATAGGTTGAGAGAAAATATTTGTAAATCACATATCTTATAAATTGTTAATGTCTGAAATATGTAAAGAACTCACACAACGTAACACACACACACGCACACACACGCACACACACACCAAAAGCAAGTCGATTAAAAAGTGGGCTAAGGACCTGGATAGATAATTTTTCAAAGAAGACATGCAAATTGCAAGTCAGTACATGAAAAAGTGTTCAACATCACTAATTATTAGGAAAATACAAATCAAAATCACAATGAGACATTAATCATCTCAGACCTGTTAGGATGTGTGTTATCAAAAAGGCAAGAGATAACAAATCAGATAAAACCATAATGAGATACCACCTCATATCTATTAGAATGGCTGTTATCAAAATGCTGGCAAGGATGTGGAGACATGGGAACCCTTGTGCACTGTTGGTGGGAATGTAAACTGATACAGCCATTATAGAAAACAGTATGGAGGCTCCTTAGGAAATTAAAAATAGAACTACCATATGATCCAGCAATCCCATCTCTGGGTATATATCCAAAGGAAATGAAGCCATTATCTCAAAGAGATGTACATCCATGTTCTTTGCAGCATTATTCACAGTAACCAAGATATGAGAACCTCCTAGGTGTTCATGAATGGATAAATGGAGTAAGAAAATTATATACACACACACACACACACACACACACACACACTCATAATGAATTATTATTTAGCCCTGAGAAAGAAGGAAATCCTGCATTTTGCAGTGATGTGGGTGAACCTGAAGAACATTATGCTAAGTGAAATAAGCCAGACAGAGAGACAAATACTTCATGGTATCTCTAATGATATGTGGAATCTTTTATTTATTTATTTATTTTTTAAGTCAAACTCATAGAAACTGTAGAAAAGTGGTTGCCAGGGACTGGGGATAGGGGAATAGGGAGAGATTGTAAAAGGGTGCAAACTTTTGGTTATAAGATGAACGTATAATATGATGACTGTAGGGGATAACGCGGTATTGTATAGCTGAAATTTGGCCAGTGAGTAGAACTTCAGTGTTGTTCCCCTTTCCCCTCCAAAAAAGGATGAACGTGGTAACTAATTTGAAGGAGGGACTCCTTTCTCTGTACATACATATATCAAACCATCATGTATATACTTTAAGTATCTTACAGTTTTTTCTTTATGCCTCAATAAAAAATAATATAAAACAAAAGCCTGTACACTGTTTTTTTCTTTTTTAATTAGTTTTTGAATATTTTAGTGTGATAGGCAAATCCATACATGGCATAGTGATAGCACATTTTAGCCACTTAGATATACTTTTGAAGACTTGGTTTATTTTTGTAAACTGAAACTAAGATCTGTAGCTTACTCAAAGGCATGTAGCATTTTTGTTTTGTTTTGTTTATAAGTTTGAAGAACTACTACACTATCGCTGACATGTTTTCACACATAGGAAGAAGAGTGGTTTTAATTCCTGGGGGGAAAATCTTGAAATGTAAAAGACATTATTCTAAAAAATGCATGTACAAAATGTTTTGCTTATAGTTCCAAAAGGTTTATAGGTCTGAGTTCAAGACTTCTGGTACAAATACACACTATTGAAATGTACCCTAATTTAAACAGGCTGCTTTTTTAAAATTTTAACGTAGATTCTTAATTTTAAAGTGCTTTGTAGTAATAAACTTCTAAAATGTTATTGAAGAATATAAAGTCTAGAATTTTAAAAGACTTAAACTAAAATCAATCTCTCTTAGAGAAAATATCCATATGCTATCTGAAGAAAAACAGAGGATAATGCTGTTAGAACGAGTAAGTAAATTATTTTCTTGAAGTACAGTGTTTAATATGTTCACTCTGGGGATGTAATTAAATAAACCTTATGTTGAAAACATACTCAATTTGTTTTTATAAATTAGATCTTTTTAAAGTTATTTTTGCAGTTAGTATTTTGAGAAGTTGCTAAACAATTGGCGATATTATTTCAGGCTTCTTATTTGTTATATCTTCCCAATAATTGAAGTCTGTGTTAGAGGAAAGGTTAGTGGTCTTTATAAAATATATGGAACAGAAGTTTTATTCAATAATAGCTCAGAATTCACTAAAACATTATAAGTATGAATTTTACGTATTTCAGAAACAAAGCATTAAATACTAGAATCGGGCATGAATAATGAAAAATTTAATAATGAAGAAAAGTTATGTTCTTTATTAGAGATTAACTGAAATGAACAGGAAAAAAATGACAGGGGTTTTCTTCCAGTTATACTATCAGATAATATGTAATTTTTTATTCAAATTTAATATATCTTTGTTTATAAACCACTTCTCATTCTGTAGGCTTTTAAGATTTTCAACATTTTTTTTTTGCTCTTTACAAGCTTAATTGGTAAGAATCTAGTTGAAATCATACAATGGATTCTAGCATGCTTATTTTTTGTTTGTTTATTATTAAAGGCTTACATGATCAGCTACATCAGAATCAACTGGGGTATATGCTGTAACTGCAGATTTCTCCTGTTAGGCCAGACATACTAGCAAAGTCTTTGGGGATAGATCTCTTATATTTATTACTTATTTACAAGATTCACAGTTGGTATGTTTCTAATTCATGTTGAACTTTGAAACCTTGGCTTAGGTAAATGTACTAAAATTGCAATAATTATCTTTTAAGCCAGTGAATGATTAAAACAATTGGAAAGGATTCATAGAATATTCCCACTAACCTTTGATTCTAGAACTAAATATCAATCTGAAGATTAAGAATATTTTAATAATCATTATGTTTAGATTTGAGTATATATAAGGATAAACCACAGGTATCTATTTTTTTTTTTTTCTACAGACCTTACAATTGAAAGAAGAAGAAAACAAGCGGTTAAATCAAAGACTGGTAAGTTTTTTTCTTGCTCAGTTGATCTTAACATTTAAAAATGTTTTACATTGTATTCCGTTATAAAGATCTTCTATCAGAAGGATATTTGATTTATTTTTAGTGGTTTTCGTTGAGCCATGTTGGTAATTGATGACAAGCGATTCTTAGAGTGATGACTTCAGGTCAGAGATACTGTCTCTGACTATGAACCTGACCAAGTACCTACCTGATATAATTTTAAAGCAGTGAACAAATCAAGACAGTTTTTTCTGATTATTAACAATATATAATCTCATAGGATTTCATAATTAAATGTGTACCATCGAGTTAAGATTCTTAAGTCAGAAATAAGTTAGAGGTACTCTTCATAACTCTTTTGAAGAGTAACATGTTCACTCAAGTGCATAATTAATACATTATATCCTTTCGTGGTATTTTTTTTTTTTTTTTTTTCATACCGAAGGTGTTTGAACCTGACACCTTGCATGAGGTGCACCCCTGTATGGTCTGCTGAATTGTTTTGGCTTTATTCCACCTTGTGAATTTAACCAAGCACTTGTACAGTCATTTTTACAGTCAATCTTACATATTTTAACAAAGCAATTACTTCATTTTTTAAATTCTAATAATTATAATTTACAAGGAAATAGAACAGTTTAAGGTGTGTCTTGTAGGGAAACATCTGCTTTATTTCGTATTTGAACAGCAGAAATTACATATAGTGATTAGATCGTCCGTCAGTCATTAATTTATTACCAAAATAATCTTAAGGCTATTTGGTAGTTCTATAAGTAGATCAAACTGTTTTTCAAAAAGACGTCTCAGACATCACTCAGCATTTTGTTTTATGCTCTATCTTCAATGGGATATAAACTCTATTTGGCAAGGGTTTTAGTTCACTGCTGTATTCTTTGCTCCTAGAATGGTAACTGGTACAGTACCTAGTAGATGCTTGGGAAACGTTTATGAATGAAAGAATTTTGTCCTTCAGATCCAAAGAGTACCCCACGCTTCCCCACTCATATTTTCATAATGATTTACAGCTGTATTTACATAGTATTTTCTCAAGTCTAAGCCCTCATTTATAATAAATTTATGAAAAACTTAAGCTTTTTAAAAAATCTAAAAGTTAAATATATTCTGAAAAATAGATGGTGAAACCTGTCTTCACTGGCAGCATAGACCATTTGGATGATTTCGATAATCAGTTGCTCTACACTTTTAGGCCTTTCTATTTATTATTTGTTGTTACTCTTTCTCTTTTGTTTTTAAACACTAATTAAGACCCTGCATTATTCCAGATAATGTTCAGAGGGAACGGAAGAAATTCCGATTATCAAAATTAGATAATAAGCAAGGAGAAATTCATTTATCTTTCATTTATTTCTACAGCTAGGCCTTATGCCTACTCTGCTCGGGAAGTGTAAGTGTCCTTTCGTTATTTAGTGCTTGCTCAGAATAGTGGGTTTTTAGACCGAGGCATATCAGGAGTCGCCTTAGAGGTGAGAGAGGAGAGATTTTAGCAACTCCCAAAACTTTATTCTCCTATCCTCATTTCAGTCATCATAGTATTGTTAGATATTGGGCTTTCGAATAAGATTTTTCTTAAAGAGGTTGTTGGTTGGTTTGTTGTTTTGCCAAAAGGAAAGATTTGAAACTGATGTGTTGTAATTTTCAAAGCCTTCTCGAAAAATGTCAATCTCTATTCCTCTAATAGTTTTAAGATTAAATATGTAATTACAAATAAAATATTCTATATTCAGTTTTTTATTTAGCCAAATTTGATTCAGAAAATAACATAAAGGTAGGTAAATTTGTCCACTGAAAGTAATGTTGAAGGAAAGAAATTATATTAATGAACCATATAACTTTGGACTCTTAAAAGCTGCGACTACAGATGTGAATGTGTGGAAGAAGGTTTTGCCTTAAGGGCCTAATAACTATATGTGGTACTTTAATTTTATAAGTTTTATGAACTGTTCATTTATTTTTAGATGTCTCAAAGCATGTCTTCTGTATCCTCAAGGCATTCGGAAAAGATAGCTATTAGAGAGTAAGTAATTTCATTTATATTTTGTATTTTTTTCTCTGAAAAAAATTTACTGAACTGAATAATATTAAATTGTTAATGAAAATATATTTTAGTGACTATAATCCTTCAAGTATAGGTTTATTGAACTGTTGTAAAAATCTTTTATTGAAAAGCAAGGGGTTTTTTTTAGAGTAATTCAACATTTTTTGAGTCTTTTAAAAATAAAAGTGGGAACAAATAAGAAATGAATTTCAGAACATGGTATGAATGTGCCTTTGTTCTTATTTCCAATCTGTGGATTAAAATTAAATTTTCTTCTAATCTTTCTTTGACAATTATGAAGGACTAATATGACGTTCAGTTAGAAGAGGCCACTAAGCAGAGATGTGAAACCAGAGTTTTGGAAATAAGGTCTTAAAGGTGGCCACTGAGCAAGAGTTTTTTTTTTTTTTTAATTATTTTTTTTTTAATTATTATTTCTAATCATTATTAATTAGAGCCTTTTTGACTCTAGTTCACTTTTCAGCCGGTGCCATCTTTTAAATCTCATTTGTTGCCATAGTCTTTTTTCGTTTTATATTGGAAAGTCTTGATTTTTTAAGTTGCAGCATTTTCTCATTTTTTTCAGACTTCATTTTATTGGTTTGCTAAAAATTCATAATACACTATTAAATTGATTGAACAATTTAGTAGACAATCTTTCTGGGCCAAATTACCCTATTGTCATATATCAGTTTTTGGTGTGGGCTATTTGAAAGGAGGCTCTCTGTAATAAGAAAGAAAAGTATTGTTAGCAGTTCATGAACACTGGTCAGTCTCCTATACCCATTGGTACCGATACAAAAATCAGTAAACTAAATATTTTTTACAGACCCTTTATTTAGTCTTTAATAGATCTATTAACCAAATTTTGGTTGTCAAATATCAGTGTTTACTTTAACCTCATTCGAATTTTATCTTTTTTCATTGATTTAAAAGGGTGATATCTGTCTTTACCTACCAGCTGTACATCAAATCAAATTAATTTATGGTCTTTCAAAGATTAGAGAGAGATGAGCTTAAAAACAAATTAAAAAACTTCCTCAGAGAAGCCCCATCTACCTTTTTAGATTTTATCTTCTGGTGTTTAGCCAAAGCAGTGCCTACCACATATTGTTGGGTAAGCAACGAGTATTCATAGGATAAACAATTAATGAATAAAAGACTGTTATCATTAGAAGCTTCCCCAGTGATTTTGATGATTTATCAGGTGTAGGACCTACTAAATGAAATTATCTTGATGACTAGGGAATTCAAGGGTAACTTTCAAGGCCTGTTATTATTTCGAACTACATTTCTACAAAAGACTCTGAAGAGACAGACACCACTTAAAGCACATAGGCACTTATATCATTTCTTTCTTTCCTTGCTCCCTTACTTATTTCAGGCCTTCATTCTAAACTTCCATTGACTTGTTTAAAACTAATTAAGAACATGAACCTACCTCAATTGGTTTTTCCCTCAAATTGAAAAGCAAATATACTTGGAAACTAGAGAAATAGTGTAATTTTTTTATCATTGTGACTAAGTAAGCTTGTGCCCTCAGAAGTCATGTTTCTTATAACATGGAAGGATAGGATGAATATCTTCTTCCTATAACTAGGCGAACTATAGTAGGTGGTTTTTCTACCCTTCATCCAAGCTTTTTTTTTGTTTTAAAAAACTTTTGGTTTCTGACAGTCGCTGACATCATTCTTTGAACATCTACTATGTATAATCGGCACTTCCATTAGGAGCTGGGTAGAATAAAAAATATATATATCATGTAAATGTGAAAATTAACATTGCATTGATATTTCAATACATAGTTGAACATTACAGAATATGTACTTAAAAGTTTTTAGGATAAGGGTGATAGTAACTTTTTAGAGCAATAAAATGATATTCCTTTATTCAGTTTTCAGGTGGGAGATTTGGTACTCATCATCCTAGATGAACGCCACGACAATTATGTATTATTTACTGTTAGTCCAACCTTATATTTTCTGCATTCAGAGTCCCTGCCTGCCCTGGATCTCCAACCAGGTGAGGGTGGTAAGTGTCACATCTATAACTAAAATAATAAACCTGGAGTGGAAAGAATATATTAAAAGATTTTTCTTTCCTGTTGTCTAATTGTATCAGAATTAAGTCACTGAGAGGAAACTCTACTTTGTTATTTGTTTGTTTTTTCTAAAATCTGCATTATCCAGATTATTTTCCTGGATTCTGTGGACAGTTTAAAACCAGTATAGCGATTGGGTCAGATATCTCATACCCTAACAACAGCAGATTTAAATTGTTACAATTTTCATATCAATACAGCCTATTTAAGCTTACATGCTTACTTGTTTATAAAGGCATTATTACCCTTTTTTTGGCAAAAAAAAAAAAAATTATACAAAATGTCTTTTGTCTCTTATCCCATATTTCTGCCTTGTTTTTCATTGTTTGTCAATTTTTTTTTTTAAAAAGGCAGTAAGCTGAATTACAATTATCTATTACTTTTATCTATTACTTTTTAAAAACATCCACCATGTTTAAATAATTTTTTAAAAACTTTGTTGGATGCTTTATTATGAGATGTAGCTGTGGACCAGTGATTGCTGGGTCTGATATACTGAACTATTTTCCCCAATCAGGTATAAATCTTCTAAAATAATTTCTAGACTACTTAATAGTCTAGCCTAAAAGCAGACTCAAAATAATTAGCTTTTCACTGCCACAAGGTATGTTTTCCCCCGACTTTTCCTAGTATCTGTTTTCCTTCCTCAAAATAGGAGAAAAAAGATGGAGAGGGAGGGGATTATTTTTCCAGTTACCTGCTATCGCTATACTGACCAATATGATACAGCAATTTTCTTTGTCAGCTCAATGTAGTTAGTTATCAAGCCATTTAGGGAGGGAAAAGAATATACATTTATGTTCTTCTTGTCTCCCTCTCACATTGAATTTTTTTAACGATGTGTGGTACTTATCTTCAGGTCCAGCTCCTATTATTCCCTGTCCCATGACAGGCTTTGTTTGCCTTATAGAAACCATTCTCTGTGTTTCTGTATGGCAGCCTACTGCTTGGCTTTATTCCTCCTCATATCCATTCCTGTGCTCTCATTTGTTTCCGTTTGTTTTCTTTTTTCCCCTAGAGTCAAAGAATATAAAATTTCAGATGAAATTGTATTAGGACAAAGTTTTCACATTCAGCCATGATTTTTTTTATTTTAAAAGCCTGTAGGAAAAAAATGTTCACTCCTTAGAAGGAACTATTTAGAAGTTGGCCAA
>NW_011888826.1:534149-539041 GCF_000151845.1 Pteropus vampyrus | reverse complement strand
TGTTATTTATCTTTAGATAGTAGAGATAGATTACCAATAATTCATTGACCTAAATGAGAAAACTACAAGTTTCTGTTCCATGACTTATTGATATTAGTGTTTTTGTGTACAACAAAAAAAAGAACACAGTGTAGCTGGTGATTAAAGTGAATTTTTTATAGGTAGAGTTGATATTTTCTTATTTTCATAGGCTGCTTTCATCTAAGAAAGATAATGTAAAATATTTGATGGCTAAAATTGCAGCTGGCTATAATACCAGTAGTGCTAGTGCAATAGAATCAGTGAAATCTAGTGAACATTCTTCCTAACTCACTGTAATTTTGGGCCCCTCTGCTCCAGGACACTAATAGAGCTTAAACTGTATAGTACTGAAGTTTCTTTGATACTTAAAAAACACCCATCCCTTGACTTATGTGGGTTATCCATTCCACACGTCTTTTTTTTTTTAATGAAGAAGAAAACTGTAAAAAGAGCCCGTCAGTACGGGAAAAAAAAAAAAATAGGCCAATATAAGTCATAAAAATAATTATTTCACATATTTTCACACAAAAAAATGCTAACAAAAATTCAGAGAAACCAAAATAAATTTTATTCATTCTTGGTGTCTGTACTGTAATCCAAAGCAATCAACGTTCTCTTTTTTAATTGGTACAAAGTCATTGTCTTCATCACATAAAATATTTGAAAGTACTACTTTGGTTTTATTATTTATGTTTATGTTTTTGAATGATCTTTTTTTCCAACCCCATCTTTTGCTAAGTTTACATAAATTTTTTGATATTCACTACAACATTTTTAAAATCTTTTTGAAATGTTAAGGCTCGTTGGATGTTTGGATATGTATCTAGAATTACATTTTCCAGTTTCGTGGCCAGTTGAAGAGCTTTATAAATATTTTCTGCAGTGAATGAAACCTGGTACAAGGTCACTGTCGTATTCATCGGCAGGATAGGCTTTAGATATTAAATGAATTAATTCATTATCGTGATCTACCAGTAATTCGTTAATATTATCTACATTCAGATTGTCAGAGCCTTCTTCTTGAAATCTGTTTAATAAATTAATAATGCCAGTTAATCCCTCTTTAGTTGTTTTAATCACATTCCCTGATACAACCACTTCTGGCCATATTGCTTTCCAGCAAGCATTTAAAGTTGATAGCTTTATATCACTCAAAGCTAAAGCAGTATTCTTGATACAACTTAAAACTATGTATTTATTCCAGCCTTCTGTAACTGACTCATTCATGTTTATTAAAAAATAGTGTCTCCATTTAATATAATTAATCTTAAAGATGGAAATAATGCCTTGATCTAAAGGTTGGATCAAGGAAGTTATATTCGATAGCAAATATGCAACTTTTACATTTGGATGTTCTAAATTGCATGGATGACCAGGTACATTATCTAAAAGTAAAAGTGTTTTAAAAGGAAGACATTTTTCCTTCATATGACTTTCAGCTTCTACAGCAAATCATTTGTAAAACTAATTCCAAAAAACATCAGTAGTCACCCATGCTTTTTTATTTGCCATCTAATGAATGGGAAGATCATTAATAATCATGTATGAGTAGTATTAGTTCTTTGTACAGTGCTGAGTTAAACTATTATCTTTTAGAAAGTAATCAGCAGTAATGGAAATGAAAAAGAAAGAACTGCATAAAATGAGACCACGTAAATGAAAATCGCGTATAAAAAGTCCGCGTAAACGGGGAATATTTATTGCATATGAAAAAACTCGTATAAAAAAAGTACCGCATAAATCAAGGAACAAGTGTAATGACATGGCTCACTTTGCACTGTGTTCTTCCATCAGTATTAGTGGTTCAGTATATTTTCACTATGTTGAGAGATAGATCTTGTATAGTTCGATAACTCCTCCCCCCAATACTGTGGCATTGAGTAGTATGACAGGATGGTACTTGTGTAATTTAACTTAATCATTTAAAGTGATTCCCTTTTTTCTTTTATTCTTAGGCACAAAACAGATTTAAGGTTCCTTTGGGGACAAAGTTTTACAGAGTGAAAGCTGTGTCGTGGAATAAGAAAGTATAACTTATGGAAGAAATTAATACATTCTGTGACATTTTTCTGATTTGTCCTACAGTGCTCATTTATCACTCCAGAAACATCAGGCCATCCTTTTATACAAAAATCAGCGTGACAATATACTTCATTGGTGTACATGATTTACGTTTTAACTGGCTATGTTTTAGGAACAATAAATTCATCAAAACCCTTGGCTGAATTAAAATGGTTTTGTTTTTTTGTTGTTTTCTTTTTTTAACCCAAATAACTCTAGAAATGCGGACCAAACTATTCATTTTCTCGAAGGGCATACCCTCTGCATTGTGGCTTATGATTAGCCATATTAATAGCCTGTTACATATACATTAGCTTGAACTTAGATATTAAATGTTAGTTATTACCAGCATTTGTCCTTTTGTGAAATCAATATCGGAATACTTGCACTCTTTAACACATTCTTTATAAAATGTATAAACTCTTCAGAACTGTTTAAAGAGGAGTGTTATTGCATGCAGATAATCATAATTTTGAGTTTGCCTCTGTAGATTACTAAAGCAGATTGTTTCACTTATTTTTTTAAATGCCCTTTGAGATTTCAAAACAAAATAGAACTTAATTTAACTGACTGATTTTTAAGATCAGCCATAATTAGCAATCTTCAAAAGCACTTTCAACAGATTGGTCACCTGGGTTCTAAAGGGAAGAGTTTGTGCTACTGACAGTTTCAAATGCAGCACTGCAGCCTTCCCAACTTCTTTACTATTCTGTTTGGAATAGTCATATTATGAAATCATAATTCATGGTTCAATTTCTGAAGAAACATTCATTGTACATTAACCATTTAGAGGTCATTTAAATAACGAAATATTGTATTGTAAAAGACATGTAGAATTTTAAAACAATAAAGATTTGAACCTGTAAATGTGTGTGCCTTTTAAAGAAAGATACATTTTTAATATATTTGAGTGCTGGGATGTGGGATAAACTTGTTCTGTATTATATCAAAAGAAACGTTTATTACAAAAATGTTCTTTAATTGTATACTGTGTAACAGGGTAAAACAGTGTTATGTAGAATAGAATTGTGTAAACTAGATCTTTAGACAAATTGCTGTGGTGCAAAGGTATTTAAATGAGTTAGTTGAGTTGGATGAGATTTGTTTCAGGTTTGTTGCTAGAGAACAATAAAATGATTTTTTTTTCAGAAAATATTTAATTTCTTCATAAAAATAAGTTAAATATTTTTTTAAATATGTATATCTAACAGTACAGAAAATGGAATAAACATCATAGTGTATAGAAAACTGAATTTGACAACATATTAATGAATAAATGAACAAATGACTTCACATGTTTCTATTTAATCTTTCCATGACATCTTAATGCAAAGAATACCAAAGCAGTAAGTTACTTTATATACAGAGTGGTCTTGTTAAATAAGCCCCTTTGGTTGAGTCTAAATGAATCAGCCAGGTGGCCTATTTTTACTTAATTGGAACCCTTCAAATTTAATATGTCGTCATTTGTGCTGTGGAGTTGTGTTGGGCTAACACATCATCAAATCCATTGTCTCATTAATGTTGCTATTTAATGTTAGATTTTGTTGCTTATAGTTTTTCTTATATCCATCCTGTCAGTGTTCACATACAGGTTTATAAAGCAAAAAAGGAAATGCAATTTGTTTGTTGTTGTTAAAAAGAAAAATGAAACCTGGAAATCAAAAGTCATCAATTGAGTTGTTACCTTTGAGTGGTTTACAAAAGTCATTGTCACAAGCTTTGGCATCAGAATGCTTGAGTTCCAGTTCTAGATCTAACTTTAACTTTGAGCAAGTTGCATACACTCTGAACCGCAGTATTCTCATCTGTAAAATGGTGCTATAATAGTACCAATCCCATAAGATTATTTTGAAGATTAAGTGTTGAAGATATAAATCTAAAATGCTTTGAACAATTTAAAAAAAAAAACAACAGATTAAGTACTCAGTCAAAACATTAGCTATTGTGATTTCTTGACAAAACCTATGAATTCACTGTTCAAATTCTAATAGAAATGTAGCTTTATTAAAATAAATATTTAAATCACATTTTATTGCAAGTAAACTTTAAGCATACATGAATTATGTGGGTAGTTTATTTTGGCAAAGGTACCTGGATATACTAAGAACAAAATGAGCAAAATTATTTAAACTTTTATAATTTATTTTTTAAAATTATGTGTAAAACATAAATTAATATGCCCCTAAACCTTGTCATATTTCTCAGTTTTGCCACCTAGAGATAATTTTACCTTTTCTTAGCCATTTTTATCTTATGTGCCAAATTATGACTATACTGCCCTTTCTTGATAAATCAGTTTACATTATTGATTTACTTTCTTGTGATACGAGGATTTAATTATTTCATAAGAACTTTCTCTGCTTCTTATATAGTGAGTTGCTTTCTTGCTGCTTCATTAACATTTACTTTATTGTGACTCTAAATGTCTGTTGAGCCAAGTCCTGACTACCATTCATTTCCTTTCTGTACAGCCATAGTCTTTACTTGAAGCTTTTGTTTTTTTTCTCCTGTGCTATTATCATGTAATTACCATAGTTTAATCTTTTTAAATGCTTCATATTCTTTCAAGTCACATTTTCTCAGAGACCTCATTTTGGAACCATTAGCTCTTCAAACTGATCTGGTTGCTCTCTAAGCCTGCTACACCATTCTAAGAATATGAAGTAATGTTAATATTCTTGTTGGAAAGCCATTGTTTCTTGGGCTCTCTTGCTAGAGCTTATGAGCAAGTAACTTTCTAGGAAAGAAACAGGGGGAGATAAATTTCCTGAATCTCTGCAAATAAAATAGGCTCACACTTGACAATT
>NW_011888826.1:529152-533299 GCF_000151845.1 Pteropus vampyrus | reverse complement strand
CGCTTTGGGAGCAGTATTGCCTTAATATTAAGTCTTCCAATTCTTAAACATGTCTTTCAACTTATTTATATCTTCTTTAATTTCTTTCAGAAATGTTCAGTAGTCTTTAACAGAAGCAGTGAGGATGCACATCCTTGTGTTCCTGACAGAGGAAAAGCTTTCAGGCTTTCACCATTGTCACTCACTGTGGGGTTTTCATATATGGCTTTTATTAAAGGAAGTTCCTTTCAATGTCTAGTTTCAGTGTTTTTATCACAAAGAGGTGTTGAGGGCTTTTTCTGTATCAATTGAGATGATCATGGCCTTGAACCGCCCTGCATCCTGGTAATGGATCCCCTTTGGTCATGGTGTATAATTCTGTTAATGTACTGCTGAATTCAGTTTGCTAGTATTTTCTTGAGGAATTTTTCCGCCTTTGATTGCTGACGTGGAAGCTAATTCTCTGAGGGTGCTAATTCACCTTTTTTTTGTGTGACATCACTATTGGCCTTGTACTTTTAAAGACAAGAAAACAGGTTCAGAGTAATTAGTGACTTGGCCAATGTTTCAGAATTAGGAGCTCAGGTTTTTATGAGTAAGATGGAAGTCAAATTACGTCATTTATAGCAGTCTATTGGTAAAACCAAGGCACAGAGTGAACTCAGATTCAAAGTGAAGGAATAGCTACAAAAATTCATTTTTAACCCACCACAATTTTTTTTAAGTTAGGTCTAGAGAAGATTTAAAAGCATGTGATTTAATGATGCCTAAAGCCACAAAACTAATATTTACTTTAAAACCTAAGTTTCATAAGTTTACCTATTTTACGTACGCTTACTAGTGATAACTGGGAAGTAGTTAAAAATGTTAATGTCCACTAATTGATAGTTTTTATGTTAGTCATACTTTTAGACTATAAACAAGCCATATTTAGCCAATTTTTAAAAATGTTTTGTATAATTTGTGATCTTTATGGGTAAGATGGAAATTTTTTCAACAATTCTTAATGTGACTGTACAGTCGGTTGTAAGCTATTCGGTTTATATACTTGTCAGGTGTTTCAAACTCGGAGACCGTTTACGTTGAGCTCCACCTGTTAAATTCCCACTTTAAAACAGATAAGGCTTAGCAGCAGTACTGGTTCTATGTGAGTAGAAACAAGTGGCAACCCTCAATATAACAATGAATGATTAGTCCTCCACATACTCATCTAATCAAAGCAATAATAGAATGCACATGTAACAAGTTTGATTTAGGAGTGCCACCAATTAATTCCTCCACTCATCACAGTAGTAAGATTACTCAGTGAATAGTTAATGTCGATGTCTCTTATAATCTCTTTGGAATTCTGTTCCATCAATGAATGTCTGCTCAACCAGCTCAGGTTTCTAAGATG
Source organism: Pteropus vampyrus (assembly GCF_000151845.1). Taxonomy (NCBI): domain Eukaryota; kingdom Metazoa; phylum Chordata; class Mammalia; order Chiroptera; family Pteropodidae; genus Pteropus; species Pteropus vampyrus. Next base: position 531,924 of record NW_011888826.1, on the reverse strand, counting down.
AACTGATTGGTTTCTTAAGAATGAATTTTTAAACTTCTACAGAAGTGTAGGGCCTAATCTCAAGCACACTCGATGCCTGAATTTTCTCAGCAATTGCAGTTATATATTACAAGCTTATCTCTTCATCCAACCTGTTTGAAAAGTATGATTTCTGGAGATGTAACATATACATAGATATCACTTTTAAAACAGGTAATACATAGTCAAGTGGAAAGGTATACTTTTGTATTTTTATGCCATCATGTGCTTAAGTAGGTTCTTTTAAAAAATATATTTTCATGAATATTCCTCAAATTTAGCCCGTATTGAAGAATGCGAGGGAGCACGAGCAACTTTTTCAGCTGTGGCAATGGCCATTACACTCTGGAAATCTTACGAGAGGGCTCTTCTTACAATTAGCACTTAAAACAATTGTACATAACTTAAAATTCTGAGGTGCCTTGCAAATAATAATAATGTAGAATGAGTAACAGCATTCAAAAATTCTGCTCTATACAGCAATTCTCTCATCGCTAATCCTGATATTTCCATGGAGACCTGGAGTGCCAGTCAGAGGTCACCTTCCAACTTTGGTACCTAATATTTCCCGAAGCACCCCCACATTAACTGGTGATAAAAACAAACAATTGTGCATTACTTAAAACATTGGAGAGGTTTTTCAAACGAGTTTTGATTTTATTGAAAAACTGGCTGTTTATGTTATCCATAATCAGTATTCTCAGTCAAGAGTTGCAATCTCACCATGAGCTAAGTTTTAAGTCCTAGTTCAGAATATTGAGGTGCATAGAAGCTTGTGGATATAACTGGAATGTCAAAAGAAATTTCTCCACTCTTAAAGCATATATATGCTCTTATTGAATTATCACTTTCCTTTTACAAGCATGTCGGTGCCGCTCTTATTTTCAAACTATCCTGACTCAAACTTCCCTAAAAAATAAGAGTCGTGAATCAGTTGTACGAATTTTTCATCATGCTTTTGTATTAAGACAGGCCACTTCATGGGGTGTGATTTTAGTATAAACCCAAATCATACTTATTTGTGGTAATATAGTTGCCAAGAGTATATAGTATAGAATAGATTAATTCTTTCTCTTGTTACCAAAAAGAATTATCAAAAAGTTGCCTGGCAAGCTGGAAACTGGAGCAAGGTTTAGTTGTCAGATTGCCATAGTGGTCTAGCTCTATAGTCTAATGTGGGGATGCACCCTCTCAATGCTACTCACACACTGACACATCCTTCCCACCAGTTCCCTTTCCTAGCTTTCTCTGCTCATCTGCCTTCGGTTAATGCTGACTTTTTCAATCATTCAAGTGTTAGCTTTTAAAAATTTTTTTTTTTTTTAAATTATAGGCAACATACAGTATTATATTTCAAGTGTACAGCATACTGATTAGACATTTACCTTTTGAAATAATCACTATGGTAAGTCCAGTAACCATCTGTCGTACATAGTTGTTAAAATATTATCGACTATATTCCCTATGCTGTACTTTATATCCCTGTAACTTATAACTGGTAGTTTGTACTTCTTAGTACCCTTCACCTTTTTTGCCTGTCCTTCCACCCCTCTCCCCTCTGGCAATCATTGGGCAGGTCTGTGTATGTATGACTTTTGTTTGTTCATCTGTTTCTTAGATTCCACATTTAAGTGAAATCATTTGTATTTGTCTTTCTCTCCCTGACTTCACTTAACATAATATCCTCTAGGTCCATCCATGTTGTCCCAAGTGGCAAGATTTCTTTTTTTTTTTTTTTTTATGGCTGAGTAATATTCCATTGTATATACGTACCACATCTTTATCCATTCATCTCTCAGTGGCCACCTAGGTTGCTTTCATATCTTGGCTATTGTAAGTAATGCTGCAGTGAACACAGGGGTGTATATATCTTTTCAAATTAGTGTTTTCTATTTCTTCGGATAAATACCCAGGAGTGGAATTAATGGATCATAAGATAGTTCCATTTTTAATTTTTTAAAGAATCTCCATACTGTTTTCTATAGTGGCTGCACCAGTTTACAATCCCATCAACAGTCCATAAGGGTTCTCTTTTCTCCAGATATATTAGCTTTTTTTTTTCTTGTTTTATTTCCTTATTTTTTATTTTTTTCCATTTTTTAAAGTATATTTATATTCTAGTCATGTGTCCTTTAGACTATAGCCAAATCCATGTTTTGTTTGAACTACTCATTGTTTTAAAATCCCGGCTACACATCCACAGCTTCTAGGACCATTTCTCCAGACTACTTGAATTATTTAAACTCTTCTAATTTTACTCATGTTCTAAAAGTTACCTGATTCCCTACTTTCATGTGTTCTCTGTAGTATTTATTAGAATAAGACAACCTGGAATTGGAACTATCCAGATTACTTACATAAATCTTGAAAATTTCAACACTTTTGACATGCTAAAATACCTGCTCAGCGCTATCATATTATTTCCAATTGTTTTAACTATAGAGCATGTCACTAAAATTTTTTTAGAATGAAGTTCAGAAATTCTCCATTAAATACTACCTGACATCTAAATAAATCTTCACATTCATGTAAAAGGAAAATTTGTTTTGTTTTGCTTAGAAGGCCCAAAGCAAAATGCCTCTAGCACTTGCAGCATCCCTTATTAGGCTGCAATTGCAAAATGAAAGATGACAAATATTGTAGAATATCAATTCGTTAAAATTACTTTGCACAATATTTTTTCACAAATTCTTTTTAAAGTTTTTGAGGAATCCATACATTCAAGATGAGTATGATAACAGAGTGATGTTACTG
>NW_011888826.1:519746-527997 GCF_000151845.1 Pteropus vampyrus | reverse complement strand
AATTACTTTGCACAATATTTTTTCACAAATTCTTTTTAAAGTTTTTGAGGAATCCATACATTCAAGATGAGTATGATAACAGAGTGATGTTACTGAAAGTGATGAGTGGACCAAATTCTACATGTTAATGTAAGAGACGGCATGAGCATACCTTGGAAGGCTATGGTTTGTTAGATAAGGAGTGTGTTAACTATTTTCTGTAATAATCTTTTTTTTCTTTTTGCAGCTCTACTACAGGAAGTAGTCCACATTTTCAAAGATAATGCCAGAGAAACTAAGTTTGCAATGTTGGCTTTGTCATTCTGAATCTAGCTAGCCTTTGAACCTGAGAGAAATAAATACAGGCATACCTCATTTTATTGAGCTTCAATTTGTTGCACCCCACGGGGGTTGCATTTCTATCATCATTAAGACAAGACCTTTCACCAGCAAAAATATTATGACTCACTGAAAGCTCAGATAATGATTAATATTTCTTAGCAATAAAGTACTTTTAATTAAAGTATGTACTTTTTTAGACATAATGATCTTGCACACTTAATAGACTACAGTATAGTGTAAACATAACTTTTATATGCATTGGGAAATCAAAGACTTCATGTGACTCCCTTTACCGTGGTGGTCTGGAACCAAACCAGCAATATCTTTAAGGTATGCCTGTATACCTTTTGCTCTAAGGAAAACTTCTGAACCTTATCAACCCAGGTGAACCAATTACACTTAATAAGGGGTCCACAACGATGCTTTGGCCTAATGCGAAGAAGGTAAAGCATCAGTGACTGTGCACTCTGAGGGCAGCACAAGCTGCCTGTGTCTGGTGCTTTCAGTCAACTATCTGTTCACATTAGGATTTCAGTACTGTAACTCACCCACGTTTATCAGTAGCCCCAAATCATCAATATCCATAGTCAAATTTCCAAAATGCATGACTTGAATGTAGCCATCCTTTTAATTTGGTAAATCTTTTAAATTTAAGCATCTTTAGAACACTTTTCCTCTGGGAAATTCCAGTTTTATGCAAATCTTGCTGCTTAGAATTGTAGGTTTCGTAAAATGTAACATTCTGATCTGGGCAGAACATTTTTAGTTTATAAAACTGTGTTCGAATACAGATTCTAAAGTAAACTACTGGTTAACATGTAACCTTTTTTAGCCTCCATTTCTCTATCTGTAAGAAATAAACCTCAGTTTGTTGTGATGCTAGCAATGAGAGAAAATGAGAGTGTTTTGCATATTGAAAAGTGCTGTGCAAATATTTATACATTCCTAGAAAGATTTCAAAATGATTCTACATGCTTTCAAAACACTAATTAGATGTTGCAGGGTCGTTTTCTTAGGCTTCATCAATGTCATTATTTTGTTTAATAATAATAATAATAATAATAAAAGATATTTAAGCTCCCCACCCTAACCCCAGCCTACCATCAAAATCCCACAAAAGTTAAATCATAGCGCCCTCAGACATACATGCAGAGGATATCCATGTATTCAAGGAAACAAAGGAATGCTAAAAAGATCTCTGCTCTCTTCCCTATGTTTTCCTTGGGATAAAAATTTTAAGACAAAAATTTACAAATAAAATATTTAGATTTCCATTCCAAAAGTAATGGTGTAGCAGCACTTGAAGATTATTTAATAACTATATTTTGTATTTTAAAATTATTTTAGCGACTATGGTAAATATTTTGGTCCCTGTTTTAGTTTATATCATTTATTAGATACAATCTTTTTTATTTTCACTATTAAATTTTGCTTTTTTCTAAAATGAAGTATAATTTTCATGAAAAACGATGTGAAAAATGTTTGTTTTGTTGTTGTTTTTTTCTCATAGAAATTAAAGATTTCAGAAAACTAATCATATCACCCAGTAAAAGAATTGAGGTATAGGTACAAATTTATTTTTTCATTTCCAAATAAATTTATTAATCATCTTAATATTTAAATAGATCTTTCTTGGATTAATACAAAAATGCCTCAAATGTTTCTTATATCAGTTTATATAGTTCAAAAATAATTGAACTGGAAAAGTGATCACTAGTTATATCACCACTTTCACATATCTATATCCTTTAGCTCTATTTGATTTATCTTCATAGTCTAAGGTCTTCATAGAAAGATCTCAGGCAAAAATGTGGTCTTTTTTTGATCTTTAATTTGCATATATTGTGACTGCAAACAAACTGTAGGTTTTCCCTAGTTCTAATTAATCAAAATTGACTTCTGTCAAACAATGCTTTCTTATTCTGAGTTTAGTCTGTTAACAGAAATTTCCTTGCCAGAATGATTCAAGAAACTCATTTATCAACAAGCTATTGTGTTAGATTGGACCTCAAAAGGGCTCATGGAACATTTGAGGAAGCATGAGTAAATCTAGAAAGAGAAAAAGAGGAATCCATAATTTCACAATTACAGCTGCACATATTGCGGAAACCATTTTTATAGGAGCCAGGTGCATTCTTAGATGGAACTAAGAATTTTTCGCAAGGCATTAAGTGTTCAGTGGCCAAGTATTTATAGAGAGTTGAATTTGGTATACTAGTCCCGCTGGGTACATCAGAGAAATTGATCAATACTTACATCAAGAGATTTTTTAGTTGTCAGTTAATGAAGAATATATGGAATTTTATTTCATACAAATATTACAACCAAAGCATACATAAATATTTCTTCATGTAGCTAATGTTTCCATTCACAAAGAAGTAAAAATGTACTTTTTTAATTAAAAGATAATTTAAAATATCATACATTGCAAATACAAAGATTGTATAAATAAATATCTATAAAAATTTTGCTAAATGCTAAGATTAAAAATAAATCGATATCATCTAAAAATAAAAAAAGGGAAAATTAAAATCCCAGATATAGCACTACCTGTTATTTCTCTGAGATCTCAAAACATTTGTACAATATTTTTGTGGGAGTTCAGATCTACAATCAGAAACATATAAAATGCATACGAATAATGCAAAAGAAAGGCTCATTATTAATGTCATTTCACTTTTATTTTATTTTTTAATTTTTGTCTATTAGAAAAAGTACACATAAAAAAATATATGGTAAAAAATGTCTGGGTCACCACTGCCAGCACATATCCTGGAGCTCACTACCATCTTTGTTCATATAAATGCTTTTCAATAAAAGAATGGATAAATTGCAGCGTATTCACACTGGTATATTATGTAGCAATTTAAAAGAATGAACTATTGGTACACCCAACAACATGAAGAAATATCACTGACATAATAATGAATTTAAAATTATAGACACAAGAGATTATATACCAAATGATTCCATTTACATGATGTCCAAGAACAGACATTTCAACCATGATAGAAGTTAATTTTCTAGAAGGGGCATGAGGAAAACTTGGGTGCTAAAAATAGCCTGTTTTCATTAGGGTGGAGTTAAATGGGTATGGTCATAGACTTCATATGTGTGTTTTACTCATTAATTTTTAAGTAACTATAATGATCGATTTATATATTTCTTCTCACTATTTCTTCATACGTTGCTCTATTTATTTTTAGGTTATATTATTAAGCAGATCTATGTATAATTGTTACATTTTCTCAATATATTTTCCCTTTAACCTCTACACAACATTCCTTTGTTTTGTGTGATGCTTTTAGCTTTAAAAATATATTTCATCTTATATTTAATTGCTACCTTTGCTTTTTTTCACTCCACATTTGCCTGACATATTTTTCTCCACCTTTTCATTTTTAACCTTTCATAAATTTTAAATGTCTTTTGTAGAAAATACATTGCTGATTTTTTTAAAACATTTATTTTAAACGTTATTTTTTTCTGATATTGACAGTATTTTTCCTGTTTCTTTTTTATTTGTACTTATGTAAAAGTTATATACTTAAAAAAAAAACTTTTGTGGTTATTATCACTGGTTTATAAAGACACACATATATGCTTTATTTTCCCATAAATGTCTATAGCTTTATTTATATTTCTTTCTATCCATGCTTTTCCCAAATAAAACCTTTCCCCTAAGGACAGTCTTAGCAAGCTCATAGCCCCTTTTGTTTCTCTTGACACTACCCATATTAGTACTGTTCAGAGCTTTAGTTGCAAATTATTTTGACAACCTATTTCTTTTCTAGAGTTTTAAGGATTGAGTCAAGCCAAATCACCATCTTTTCCAACCTTGAATTGCATCTCTCTCTCTGTTTTTGCATATAAAGATACTGATACTTAGAGAGATTAATGGACAAGCTCAGGGTCAGGGCCATGAATTCCATTCATTACTCGCCAGTTCAGCTATTACAGACAAATGGAATTACCCTCATCTCAGATTAACTCCTATCTCTGCTTCCCATTTCTACCACAGGCAGCATTATTCTCCCTTTTTCCTTTCGCTTCAACTGGAAAATCCATGTTTCATTTATACCCACACCCATTATCTGCTATATGAAAGTCATTGTGAGGGTGGAAGGATATATAATGTGAAGGATGTGGACCTAGGCTTCTATCTTTCCAGTTGAGTCTGACTCTCCAAAATGCCACTAGCTTCCCTTTGGTCTCCAAAGTGCAAACATAGTAAGCATCATATTGGACTTCTACTCTAAGATGTCCAATATACATGCAAAATGTCTTAGACTTTTAAATTTATTGTCCACCTTTGTATGCCTTTATCTTGTATTTATCATCCTGTCTGTCTGACTGTCACATCTAGGCTATGAGTTCCAGAAGGGCAAGAACAGTGCTTAGCAGGGCCACTCAGAACAAGTTTATTCCCTTCTTGTCATTTTGGAGAAGTTCTTTAACCTAAAATCCAGTGTTACGCAATTTTAGACAACAGAACCTTTTGTCCATGTCTGCTCATGGATAAATTTGGTAGAAAGAGGGACTTCAAAGGGAAAAAAAAAAGGAGAAAAGCTGTGCTTTTTTGATTTTCATCATTTAAAAATTTAAAGTCATTGACACTTCAAAAAAGTGCATTGCTCCAATAGTTAACAACATCCCTAGAAAAGATTTGGTACTCAGAACAGATGATTTGCCCTTTTTTAAAATGCAAACTTAATCGAATTAAATTATGTAGCTTGTAGCCTAGGAGATATATGCATGAAAAAGAGAAGCCAGTTTCATATCTTTAACGATGGTGGAAAGATAATAAGAGTGAGATGATTTATTTTGAGTTTTTAAACTACACTTCCCTTCACATTGTAAAAGGAGCTCTCTGGGTCAACCATACTGGTGCCTGTTAGTGCTGGATAAAATCTTACAAAGTTCATCTCAACCTACATCTCGTGTCTCAGTCTCTGGCCAAGACCACCCTACAGCTCTCTCTGCCCTTAACTAATCCATCATTGAAGCCTACATCACATCAGAAGTGAATCCCTTTTATAAAGCAGCAGAGAAAAGAGGCCAGTTTATCCAACTCAACACACTTTATAAATTTAGGCAGAGGAGACATCTGCCCTGCTTTAAAAAAAAATCAGTGTAGTCCCTTGCCCAAAATAACATCAAGATGAATCAAAGATAGAAACTGTAGACACCATTTAAAAGCAAGAACAGTGATCAAGTTAAATATTATCACCACCCTAGAAGGGAGAATACTTTCTGATTTTACAAAAAAAAAAGAAAGAAAGAAATTATAAAGAAAAGAAAAAAGATAGATTTATCTACATGCTAATGAAAAAATATCTTCAGTGAATGTAATAACCGAAATAAAATGGTCAACAGCTTACAAGAAACTATTATTTCTGCAAATATAATAAAGTTTACTATTTTATACAATTAAAAATAAATACAAATTAATAAGAAAGTTACTAAGCACAATAAATAAATGGGTCAAATTACTTCAAAATATGCTAAGAAATTCTCTAAACAATTTGAAATCTGTTTTTTTTTTTAACTTTTAATAGAATGTATCAAAAGAGAAAATTGAAACTAAAAATTTTAGCTCCATGGTCTAAATCACACATCATTTACTCTGATGGTTGTCTTAACAGTTTGATCCACCTACTTTGCGGGTTTTAATTTCTTTTCAGGGAAAAATTCTACTTTCCAGTAGCATCAAAGTCATTATATCAAGATATTTAATTTTATTTTTGTTTGTCACTTTAAAACCTTTGAAAATCAGTATTTGTTACATGTAAATTTAAGCCTGCCTTTCTCCTATCACTATTTTTCTTTCTTTTTCTCTCTTTCTAGTCTATGGGTTTCTGCTTTGTATTTACATTGCTTTTGTGCCACTTGGTTAATGAGCACTACAGTTACATCATGTACGACTGCTTGTGGAAACCTCAGAGCTGCAAATCTTAACTGGGCTAACAAAAATTATAATTAGGTGTCTTAAAAAATTCAACAGTATTTTGGCAATCTTGTCAAACGTGGATTAATCTTTGTGGTACAAGTTATTAGATCGTAGCCTTTGAAGAGTTTCAGGAAACAGCTTTTTATCAAGCATTGAGTTCTTCGGCACCTAAAGTCTGGCATTTACAGGCCTTTCTACCAAACTCATGTGATATACACTCCTGTGTGTCAGGCAGTGCAGTGAGTGTGCTGGGTGAGAGATGTCCAAGCTACCTCAGTTGCTTTCTATCTTTGGAAATTTAGTCCTACACCTCACCTTCCAGGTTCAGCTTATCCCCTTGAATTCACATTATAAACTGACTCTCACCTCCTAAGGGAAAACATCTAGAAAACAAAGATTGTCTGCTGCCATTACTACTGAATCCAGCTTGCAATGGCCATGGGCAGTGACCCAGAAAGGAGTCTTGGAAAGTCCAAGTGTATCCTCAGAGGAAATATCAGTAAAGTCTGTGCTTATTCCTCCTGCATTGCTGAAGATGGCTGTAAGGAATGTCTATTCTCTATATGCCCTATATTGTTTATGAACAAATTTTAAATTAATGTATTTAAAACTTACATGTTAAAAATTGCCTTAAATTAGGAAATTATGTGATAAATAAATATTACCTTGTAAGCATCTTCAGGGCAGGAACAAATCTAATCAAAGATACTCACTAAACATTTTAGCATCCAGTGTGTTTGGCCACCAGCCTGGTGAGTATGCTGACTTCCAGCAGAAGGGGCTCAGTGTTCCCTTATGGTATACGGAACCATGCACAACGACCACTGAGCATCTGCATGATGTGGAAGACTGCTATTGCAGGCAAATACTGCTTCTTAGATGATCACTGACCATTTCAAATTTTGGCCCTTTAGTGACTTGCATTTTAACAGATAACTCTGCTTATGGAAAAGTAGGAGTTGTTTATTATCTTAGCAGTTATATAAAAATGTTTGCAGCCAAGCCAAGAAACTAATTGCTAATTTTGCAGAAATGCAAATGTGCTATCTGTAGATGAGGACAACCAAATTAATAACAATCTCTCAAGTGCCATCCTAAAACAGGTCAAGGGGAAAAAAAGCCTCTTGACGTGCAAAACCGGTGAAATTAGTTTTGGTTTAGATGCTTATGGTCAGTGACTAAATTAATAAAGAACGAAGAAACTAACGTGATGTCATGTGAAGGCTGAGAACATGAAGTGTAGAGCAAACTGTCTAGTTCCAATCCTGAGTCCACCATTCATAAGTTCTGACCTTGGAGCAGTGACCTCCATAATTCAGTCCCTCCATCTATACAATGAAAATAGGGATAGTCGTAATATTAGCAACCCAAAGGGGGTTTGTGAGGATTAAAGTTGTCATGTGTTAAGTGCTTTGAATGATAGTCTACACAGTAGATGGTTATGCTCCTCCTTTATATAAGCACAGGGTAAATATTTTAGCATATCTTTCTCTTTTGTATAATTAGCACATTGCCCCCAAATCTGTATAAATTAACAATACAAGGAATAAATTATGATTTATTTCAGTAAAATTACTCTGCATTTATGCATAGCTTTAGTGATTCAATCTTCTTAGTAACTTATTAGTAGTTTTTTTACTGATGAGTATTTGTTATTTTAAGAGCATGATTTATTAGAAATGACAAATAGCCTTAGATACTTAGTTTTATTTCATTGAACCTAATATTGACAACTTCTTGTATTAAACATGATCTAAACGATGGTCATTAATTCATTAAAATTGTATACTTTATGATTCTAAAGATTACCTAAAACATAAATTATGAGCCGGTGTTCCTCAAACTAATGGTCATAGACATGTTCTAATGATTCAATTAAAGTTCTCTTTTATATTAGTGATGATACTTCAATAAAATTATTTTACCAGTAATGATGACAAAACAGGGATAAATCACAAGATATTGTGATTGAAAGATATT
>NW_011888826.1:495343-518726 GCF_000151845.1 Pteropus vampyrus | reverse complement strand
GATTCAATCTTCTTAGTAACTTATTAGTAGTTTTTTTACTGATGAGTATTTGTTATTTTAAGAGCATGATTTATTAGAAATGGCAAATAGCCTTAGATACTTAGTTTTATTTCATCGAACCTAATATTGACAACTTCTTGTATTAAACATGATCTAAACAATGGTCATTAATTCATTAAAATTGTATACTTTATGATTCTAAAGATTATCTAAAACATAAATTATGAGCCAGTGTTCCTCAAACTAATGGTCATAGACATGTTCTAATGATTCTATTAAAGTTCTCTTTTATATTAGTGATGATACTTCAATAAAATTATTTTACCAGTAATGATGACAAAACAGGGATAAATCACAATTGAAAGATATTTTCATACAGGGTTACATTTAGTACTTCTAAGACCATTTTATTTTCATTATAATTTCTTACGAAAGCCTATGGACCAATTTACAAAAAGGCTTTAAATATATATTCCAAAGTACATCATTGTAGAGGTACGCAAAGGCTTCATCACCCATTGCTATCACAAAAAATTGTTCACATATTAGTAATTGAAATAATATCCTTGAGAGATGCCTTAAATAGAGTTAATTTAGATAGCTATCAACAATACTCAAGTAGTCTGAACTCCTCTAATAGTACAATAAGGAAACAAATAAGGGAGAGGGCATTTAGATTTTGAGTGATATACTTAGGAAACACATATTATTACTGCCCATCTGCTCCTCTAAAATATGCCTGGATTTGTTTCCTAGTGGCAGAAGGTAAGACTAGGCAAAATCTCACAATTGCTAGAGTATGGTCCCACTGAAAACAACAATAATTATCTTGCTCAAGTAAGTGTGATGTTTCAATTATTGGTAATCAAGTTTATGAAACTTTATTTCCTCTCTTCTACTTAACATCTATGAGTACTCGTTATAAAAGTGACAATTGGTTTAATAAATAGAGCACCAAAAGAGCATATGAAATTAACCTTGTTTCCTTAAAATTGGCTAATATTCACAGATGCTGAGGGCAACAAGCCTCTCTTTATCATACATCTAGCTCAAATCTCTCTTTAAGCTCAGGCATAATGGATGAAAAATCTAATATAAACATGTATTTTTTACATGTTTAATTATCCAGATCTTATTCATATAATAAATATTTGATAGTTTTCCTGAAATTAATTACTTAAAATCTAGTCTCAATTAGTAGGCAACTTCTCAGGAACATAAAATTTTAATAGATGAATTCTTTAAATGGCATATGATCTTTTCCATTGTAATTTAGATTCAAAGCATAAAATCAAACAGTTGCCTTAGCCTCAATATTCTGAAATTCAACCTATTTTAAATTATAAATAGAGTTGTATAAAATCATAAAATATCAGAGACCATTAAGGCCATCATCTCCAAAACCCTAAACAATGCTTAAATCTTGCCTGTAATACATATAAATTCCCTAGGGATATCCAACTCATGCTTGAAATGCTCCAGAGATGAAAAAAGTTACTACCACCCAGCATAGTTTATTTCATCTTTGCATAATCTCTGATTCTTAAAATATTCTCCTTGTAACTCCAATTCATTAGTTTTCTTGAAGGCATACAGAACAATTCTGACCTACCTTCCATAATGAAAACCTTCTAATATAGACAATAACTGTTTTACACATCACAGTTCCACCATTAATTTGAATAAATAATTTAACTTACAACAAGGCTTAATAATCTGGCATCTATGAAAGAGAAGGAAAATATGAGGCTTAATTTCCTGAGGTGAAGAAAAACTGAGAAAATGCATATTAGGCATTCTCAAAACCATTAATTAAGTACACTTCAGAAATTAGTTATAATATAAAGTATTTAGGGAGCAGATAATTTTGAAACTAAGTGAGAACTTTTTTATGAAATTAAAGAATTTCCTAAATAAAATGTGAGCTTGTAGGACAACTGGGCTCTCAATTAGCCTGATATGAATCATACCAGTAGATGATGATGCTTGCTCTACATGGTGAAAGGATCAGGAAAGCGAAAGCCTAGCAAAACAGAAAACTTGAGATAAAAATCACCCTACTCAAGCCAAATACGATAAAAAAATTGTCCTCTCATCAGCAAAAATAAAGAGATTACCCATAATTTCACTCCTGTCTAGGTGTTAAGAGGCAACTCTCATAGATATCCTAGCTAGTCTAACTCTTGTAGATATTCTAGAGTCTTTGGATAGTTATTGTTATAGATATTTACTGGTACTTGTTTCTCTGAAATTGAATGTGTGTATTTTGCTCTTTTTGTAGTTTTTGGAGGGTTTCCAGAAATAATAATAAAATTCTTTAAATGCCTTCTTTTAACCAAATCTTTAACCATCATCTTTAACCAAATACCCTTCAATTTTCATTTTTTTATGTTTCACATTAATTTGTAATTCATCCTGCTTAAAATATTGTCAGTTTGAGAAGAAATTCATTGTAATATGATAGAACAATCTTGGCATTTTAATTTCTAATTGATTTTCTAAATTTTTTGATCCTTTGTAGAATTTTATTTAAGATAAAACAAATTTATATGGAGAGATATAATATAAAATTACATATATCTATCAGGCATTAGAGAAAATGCTCCGAAATTAAGAGCAATTTTAATTTGGGGAATTCTCTCTTTTTAGGGTGGGCACCATCTTTCTAAAGGATTCAGCAGAACTGAAGGATAGATAAGTGGCTTCAAGTCTTTGTAAGATAAAACACAACAAAAACCAACTAAACCCATACCCTTATTAAAAGAAGAAAAGGAAAAGAAAAAAAAAACTCCAAATGTATCCTTTGACTCCCCACCCCATAAGGAAAAAATAATAATTTTAGTATAATTCAAAACTGTAATTTATGTACATTCAGAGTTATGACTTATAAATGATAGACATATGTATTTGTGTTAGTGGATATTGATTTTTTTAATATTGTCTAAATCCAGGTTGAGAAAAGAACAATGATTTCAACAGAAATTCATAAACATTTTTGATTATTGTTTGACCTACCAGTATTTAGTAAAAAGGGACATTTCTACAGTGTTTTTTCATATATCTTACTGTTTCATGTTTGTGAGATTTTTCCACTAAAAAGAAACAAGATAGACACAAAGTAGTCAAATCATTGAATAATGTGACAATAACTTTTATTGGGGATAGGAGAACAAAGGGAAGGCAATGCTTGAAAACATCACAATTATTTTTCAAAGAAATAAAATTGAAAAAATCTATTATTTTTTTACATAGGTGAGAGGCTGGGGGTAGGCAAGAAGGCTGTCATTCCCATGGGTCAACCCAGCTTTGCTGGCACAAGTTTTTACAATTTTATTTTTCATCTTCACTCATCTCTAGAAAGAATTTTTTTGAGTTTTACATCCTTTCTTTCCGAATCTTCAGTGTCTTGTTAAATCTTTCCAAATGGCCTCTTATTTTAAGCTTCTTGGGCAGATAGTGGTATTTTTTTCTAGCAAAAAGTTCCCAATCTATTCCATAATAGACCTCAGCACCATCAGACTTCTGGAAAAATGAACTCTGTACAGCCTTCCTGTAGTGACAGGATGACCCTGTTTGTTGGACCAAATTTGGAAACCATAGCCCATGGCACTGCCTCACCCTAACCCACACTGCTACCCCTACTTCCATTTCCAACTGTCTCAGTTCTGAGGGGCTGCTGCTCTGAGTGCTCGATTCCCAGGATCACTTGTGCCCAGCTTCCTTTCTCTTCAAATTAGATCCCTAAAAGCTTTAATCCAATTTGAGTTAATTTTGGGGAGTGGTATAAGAAAGGGACCTAGTTTTATTCTTTTACATGAGAATACTGAATTTTCCCAGCACCATTTATTGAATAATGCTGCTGCTACAAACATGTGTGTAAAAGTATCCAAGTTTTTGTTTTCAATTCTTTGGGCTATATACCAAGAAGGGGAATTGCTGGTTTATGTGATAATTCTATGTTTAATTTTTTTGAGGAACCATAATACTGTTTCTCTCAGTGTCTGCACAGTTTTATATTTTCACTAGCAATGCACAAGGATTCCAATTTCTCCACGTTCTCACCAATGCTTGTCATTTTCTGGACTCTCTTGATTTTGGCACTGAAAGTCCCAGGTTCTGGGAAACCCCTCTTCTCAGGCAAACCGAGATTGTTGATGACCCTAATTCTAGCATATTCTTCTTTATATCATGTAAGCTATATTTGTGTTTATATCACCCACTGGGCTGTTCTTCATTGCTGGTAAGAACTGTGCCTTCTTAGTATGTTAGGCTGGATAGCTTCTCTTCTTCCCTCCTGATTCATCCTCCCCCTCTTCTCCACCCAGCTATTTGCTGTCACTATGGACCATCCGATGTTCGTAGAGTTCTTGTGGGATCTGTCCAATGGGGAACACAGGCCAGAGAGTGGAGGGAGATCGAGATCTTGGCTCTCTCCTGACACTGCTATCTAACATGACCTTCCAGGCTGTGATTTGGGCGCAGCACTCCCCGTCTGCAGGTTCCCTCCCCTTGCTCCCTGCAGCATAGGAGCCTTGATGGTACCTTCTCTGTTAATAGCACCTGTAGTTTCTTTTCATTCTCCACTCATTAAACTCTTTTCAAATTACCCAAATTTGCTGGGATAATTATCCCAATTACCCATGTGTTGCTACTAGGACCCTGACTAATCCTCTTATTCGGTGGGTCTCACACAAAGAAGCATTAGCATCTTGCATCAGTTTGTTAAACCCCAGATTACTAGCTCCATCTGAGAGCTTCTGACAGCACATCTAAGAGGGGTGGAGGATTTTCATTTCTAAGTTCCCAGGTGAGGCTTGGAGAACCTCTTTGAGAACCATTGCTTTAGTTTTTATATCTTCTGGGAAATGACAGTTTAAGTGCCCTTTTAAAAGAAAGACAGTTGATATGTGGGCACAGAATTGAACAAGATGTAAAATAGAAATGGCTGCCCCATAAATCTGGAGAAGTAGGGGAAAGGTCAGTGTTAAGATTAGTTAAAATATTTCTGGTAATAGTAACGTGTAAGCAGATCAGAGGACTAGATATCTCAAACCAAAATGCTGAGCTCCCAGTGCTGAAGTTCTGGGTGGTAGTGGGTAGTGCAGAAACACTTATTCAATGTGAGAAAAAGGGGGAAGTCTATTTAGCAGTAATATGGCAAAAAAAGCAAGAAAACATTATTTTAATCATTATGTTTATTTAATCTCTCCCAAAAAGAAGTACAGGTGAGAAAGGGAACATTGAAGGAAAGTCTTCGTAGGTAAGATGTCTATGGTATGATCTTGGGATTTAACTGAATGAGGCAAAGCTGAGAAGAAGGTGTCAAATGCAGACGAAACACAGCTCAGTTTCTTGTCACAGGTTTGGTGTATAAAGGCAGCCTGGAGATGCCCCATAATGATACTGAGTAGCTGAGAGGAAAAAGATCAGCCATAAAATAGAAAGTAACTAATTCCTTCATAAAACCATCAAAAATGCCCTTTGCTTTGTTGGATTTAAGTAATCATGTTAATCACCCTCCGGATATTTACAAGATTAGCAGATAAATGAGGTAACTTTTTCTTAAACTGTTTGAATTTGTTTTATATTAAAGACTGTTTAAGAAGAGAGAAGATAGAAATTTAAACAAACTTTATAGTAAGCTTAACATGCTCAGCAATGTAGGAGGGCTAGTGACTTTCGCTCTCACAGTATTCTTAGCTTAATCATCAATCTCACTCAGAAAAAATTCATTAATTCAACTTGTGGCACAGAGTCCATTCATAAGAAATAAATCATTTTGCGAATGGTTTACTTAAAGCAATAAATAATATTTCTATCTATATCTCTCAAATTATATTTCTCAAAATTTATTATAAATGAACATTATTTCTGCTGCTGAAGAGTGAAAAATAAAACTAGAAACGGCATGTAAATTGACAGTCCCTTGAGGTAGAAAAAGCCATTTCCTCTATTATTCTAATCATATTTACTCATTTTTAACAATCTAAGTAGAATGTAATACTTCAGAGAGCCCTAAGCAATGAAGGTTAATTCCTTTTCTTTTTTTTACAATTTTTATATTTTTATATTTTTTCAAATATAGTTGCATACAATATTATATAGTTTCATGTGACAACACAGTGATTAGATATTTATATAACTTATGAAGCGATCACCCCGATAAATCCAGTACCATCTGACACTATACATACTTATTACAGTACTACTGACTATATTCTCCATGCCGTACTCTACATTCTCATGACTATTTTGTAGCTACCAGCTTGTACCTCTTAACCCTCTCTGCCTTTCGTTTATCTCCCAATCCTCCAGTTTGACAACCATCGAAATGGTCTCTGCATCTATGAACTTGTTTCTGTTGTTTGTTTGTTTATCCTGTTCTCTATATTCCACATATGACATTTGTCTTTTTCTGCCTGACTTACTCCACTTAGCACAATACCCTCTAAGTTCATCCATGTGGTTGCAGAGGGCAAGATATCATTCTTTCTAACGGCTGAGTAATATTCCATTGTATAACTATATCGATTCTTTATCCATTCATCCATTGAGGGACACCCAGGATGCCTCCATATATTGGCTACTGTAAACAATGCTGCAATGAACATATGGATTTGAATGTCCCTTCAAAGTAGTGTTTTGGGTTTTTTCAGATAAATACCCAGAAGTGGGAATATTGGGTCCTTTGACTCCCATTATAGCCTTTGTTTTAAAGTCTATTTTGTGTGGTAGAAGTATTGCTACCCCAGCTTTTTTTGTTTATTTCCATTTTCATGAAACCTCTTTTTTCATCCCTTTGCTTTCAGGCTCTGTGTGCCTTTTGATATGCAGTGAGTCTCTTGAAGGCAACATATACAAGAGTCCTATTTTTTAAAATCCATTCAGCCACTCTATCTTGATTGGAACATTTAATCCATTTACATTTAAAGTAATTGTTGATAGATTTATAGTTATTGCCATTTTAGCATTCATATTTTTGATCTTTTTAAAAAATTTTTCTTCTTAAAGAAGTCTCTCTAACATTTTCTATAGTACTGGCTTGGTGATGATGAACTCTGTTAGCTTTTTCTTGTCTGGGAAGCTCTCTATCTATCCTTTGATTCTAAATGATAGCTTTTCTGGGTAGAATAGTCTTGGTTGTAGGTTATTACTTTTCACCACTTTGAATATTTCATGCCAATCCCTTCTGGCCTGCAAAGTTTCTGTTGAGAAATCAGCTGACAGTCTTATGAGAGCCCCCTGCAGTTAACTAATTGCTTTTCTCTTGCTGCCTTTAAGATTCCCTCTTTGTCATTAACCTTTGGCATTTTTATGATGATGTGTCTTGGTGTGGGCCTCTTTGGGTTCATCTTGTTTGGGACTCTGAGCTTCCTGGGGTTGTATGTCTATTTCCTTCACCAAGGTTAGGGAAGTTTTCAGTCATTATTTCTTTAATTAGGTTTTCAATTCTTTGCTCTCTCTCTTTTCTCCTTTTGGTACCTCTATAAGGCAAATGTTGGTATACTTGATGATGTTCCAGAGGCCCCTTAAACTATCTTCATTTTTTTGGATTGTTTTTCCTTGTTGCTGTTCTGAATGGATGTTTTCTGCTATCTTATCTTCTAAATAACTGATTCGATGCTCTGCTTCATCTAATATACCGTTAATTCCTCTTAAGGTACTCTTCATTTCAGTAATTCCTTTTATTCTAAAGATAGCAATCAATTAATTTGTTTATGGTTCTTAATCACAAGGAGTATATGAGTTATTGTAGTTGAAATAAAAAAATGTTTTCCTGCATCATAATCTCACTGGAAACTTTTAAATTCTTTGTGCTATTGGCACAACAAATAATAGAATTACTCTGTTTTGCTGATAAAGAAGCTAAGACTCAGAGCTCTTAGTTATTTGCCCAAATTCACAAGTGAAGAAGAGAAAGAGTTGCTTCTAAATCTTGGTTATTCATTATCAAAACTTCAACTAGACTGTTTCCTGACTTACTATACTTCCAGTCCTCCTTAGGAATGAAATCAAAATTATATAAACATACTTTACTCTCCTGTTGAGTCTACTTAAATGTTTTAACTTTTTTACAACATTTGAACTACAGTAAGTCCTCATTTAACATCATCAATAGGTTCTGAAACTTTAAGAGAAACAACATACAACAAAATCAATTTTACCATGGGTAAATTGATATAAACAAGAGTTAGGTTCCCACAGCATCTCATCAACATTATAATAAAACAATGTTGAATGAAATGACTTTATTTGAGGACCTGCTATAAAATAATGTGTTTTATTAGTTTTTCTATGAAGATCTTCAGGCACCTTATGTGACAAGCCTCAGGATATTCAGAGTCAAAAGATCAGGGTTAAGCAAAAACACCTTTTTTTTTAATACTGCTAACAAGTAATGGTGATAAGATCTTAAATGAAAATCAGTGCTTTTTCATCCTCCACAAATGATTTCCTTCATTGGGCCAAGAAGTTGATGGATTCTTGTGAGTGTTGGCCCTAAATAAAATAATTCTCCAAATACTTTAGCAGTAAGAATCTTCCAAAGTAGTGAAAATAAATGTCATAATTAAAATCATGTCAAATTGAGTGAGAAGCTCTCGTGTGTATAGTAGAGGTTCTTAAGTGCGTACTTGATCACTTGTATTTGAACGACTGAAGAGCCGTAGCAACAAATGGAGATGACCAGATCTCTTTCTGGCCATACTTAGTGATTCTCTGGAGAGGGTCTGTATGTTTTACAAGTTTCTTAAGTGATTCTTAAGCTCACTAAAATTTGAGAGCACATGGTAGATACCAGAATTTCAATTATCAACTCAGTCTGGTAAAGCATGCTTGGAGAAAATAAGTTTTGCTAATCAAACTCACATGGATCTGATTAATAAACTAAAATGGGGAAATGAGTAAGTCCTGGAGATCTAATGTACAGTATGGTGACTATATCAACAAAACTGTATTATATGCGTGAAAGTTGCTGAGAGTAAATCTGAAATGTTCTCACCATATATAAACAAAAAGTAATTATATGAGGTGATGGATTCATCAACTAACCTTATTATGGTAATCATTTTGCAATATATGTGCACCAAATCATCATGTTGAACACTTTAAACTTAGACAATATTTTGTGCCAATTGTATCTCAATAAACCTGGAAAAATTATGCATAAATAGGCTTTGTTTGAATAATTTTTATTTTAGAACAATTTTAGATTGACAGAAAAACTATGAGGATGGTACAGATTGTTCCCGTATACCCTAAACCCAGTTTCCTATATTAACACCTTACATTATTATGGTAATTTGTTACAATTAATGAACCAATATTAAAAGTTGTTATTCATTAAAGTCCATACTTTTCCAGATTTCCTTAGTTTTTACCTGTCTCTTTGCTGCTCCAGGATCCCAGCCAGGATGCCACACTATGTTTTGTTGTCATGTCTTCTTATGATTCTCTTGGTTGTGACAGTTTCTCAATCTTTCCTTGTTTTTGATAACCTTGACAATTTTGTTCAGGAATTTTGTAGAATATCCCTCAAGTGGGATTTGTCTGATATTTTCTCATGATTGGATTATGGGTTTACAGGATGAAGACAACAGAAGTAAGATGTCATTTCATCACATCTATCAAAAGTATACACTATCAACATGACTTATTACTGTTTATGCTAATCTCAATCCCCTAAGATAGTATTGTCAGGTTTCTGCACTGCAATGTTCCTTCCCTCCCCACTCCGCCTGAACTTTTTGGAAGAAAGTCATTATGCTCAGCCCACACTTAGGGAGTGAAAAGTTATTTTTCTGTTCCTTGAGAGTAGAGTATTCACATGAATTATTTAGAATTCTGCTACATGAAGGATTTGCTCCTTCTCTTTAATAAACAAACAAACAAATACCAGTATGGACTCATGGATTTATTTATTTTACATCTTGGGTTAAAATTTAGCACTATCTTGTTTATTTTGTTGCTTAAATTATTCCAGCTTTGCAATTGGGAACTCTTTTAGTTGATTCCTATATCTCCTTGGCAGGCCCCCATCATTGTGTGTGTATTTGTGTATGTGTGTGTTTTAGCACTTTATTAATTTTGATACTACAAGAAATTCCAGGCTCATCTTGTATATTTCCTGTCCCAGTCCTAAAATCAGCCATTTCTTCAAAGGGTCCTGGTTCCTTTTTATTAGAGGATGGTATTAGGAACCAAGTTCTGGGCTCTAGGCATGCTTGTTTATATTGGCATGTAATTGCTTCTGAGTCCTTTAAGCTGACAGAGCCAGGAAATATGTGTGTATACTAACCACTGCATAAATACATATCTATAAACATATTTAAATGTAACCATTTATATCTATATTGAGCTAAATATGAATTTATATTGACATTTTCAACTTTAATCCATTATCACATGGATCATTCTAACCTCCTTCCCCTGTTTATAAACTCCCATTCCAATACTGGGAAATTGTTCATTACCCAGTCACTTATTTTTTCAATTCTAGTATATATGTATTGTGGTATCAGATTGTGAGCCTCTAATCCCATGGGAAGCAATAATATCATCTGGAGTGTCGTGGATATGGTTTCTTTTGCATTTAGTCTTACAA
The DNA here is from genome assembly GCF_000151845.1 of Pteropus vampyrus. Taxonomy (NCBI): domain Eukaryota; kingdom Metazoa; phylum Chordata; class Mammalia; order Chiroptera; family Pteropodidae; genus Pteropus; species Pteropus vampyrus. The sequence continues at coordinate 508,123 of NW_011888826.1, read as the reverse complement.
ATTCCACTCATTTACAAAGTTACATAGGTCAGCACATTTCCCTCCACATTCCCTTCAGTAAGGTTGTTTCATATTTTTTTTAATATAGATTGTTTTGTTACATTCTTCAGATCTCACAACCTTTTAAATGATTTAAAATTTTATACGCACTACTCTAAAAAATCCCCTGTGTTTCACCTAGTCAATCCTCTCCTTTTTACCCAGAACCGTTGGCAATCTCTGATCTTTCTACTATCACTATAGTTTTCCAGAAGGTCATATAGTTGGAATCATACAGCACGTAGCCTTTTCATTTTGGCTTCTTTCACTTAGCAATATGCATTTAAGATTCATCCATGAACTTTTCATGGCTTGATAGTTCACTTTTATTACTGAATAATATTCCACTGTAAAAATGTACTACTGTTTGTTTACACATTGACCTGTTGAAGGATATCTTGGCTGCTTCCAGTTTTTGAAAATTATAAATAAAGCTGCTATAAACATTTGCATGCAAATGTGTGAACATAAGTTTTCAAATGAGTTGAGTGCAATTGATGGATTGCATGTTAAGATAACATTTTGTTTTGTAAGAAACTATAAACTGCCTTCCAAAGTGGCTGTACCTTTTGTATTTCTATCAACAATGAGTGAGAATTCCTGTTGCTCCAGGAATTTATATTGTCAGTTTTTCTTTAAGTTTAGCTATTCTAATAGATGTGTACTGATATTTCATTATTATTTTAGTTTGCAATTCCCTAATTATGAATGATGTGTACTTTTTCATATGCTTATTTACTTTATGATTATTTTCTTTGGTGAGGTGTCTATTCAGATCTTTTATCCATTTTTAAATTAGATTGTTTTCTTACTGTTGAGTTTAAAAGTTCTATTTATATTTTTGAAACAAGTTCTCTACCAGATGTATGTTTTAAAAATATTTTCTCCTAGTTCGTGGCTTGTCTTTTGATTCTCTTAATAGTGTCTTTTGCAAAGCAGAAGTTTTTAATTTTAATAAAGTCCAACTTGTCAATTTTTTTATGGGCCATACATTTGGTGTTGTATCTAAAACACATTACCAAACTCAAGTTCATCTGTATTTTCTCCTATCTATATTCTTCTAGAAGATTATTTCACATTTAGATCTGTGATCCATTTTGAGTTAATATATGTGAAAGGTGTAAGGTCTGTGTTCATGTTCAATTTTTTTTTGCATATGGGTGTCCAATTTCTTCAACACTATTCTTTGAAAAGACTACCTTTTCACCGTTGAACTGCTTTAGCTCATTTGTGATGGTATTGGCAAGAATTTTGTAATTAAAACACAATGAAAATTTGTTAAACATTTCAGCTAATCTACTCTCTCTCTCTCTCTCTCTCTCTCTCTCTCTCTCTCTCTCTCTCTCTGTCTCTGTTTTTCTCCTCCTGCCCTCATACCTCCCTCCTTCTCTCTCATGAACACATACATAACCCTCCCTCCCTCTGGATGTTCACAGCATTTTTGAAAGAGAGCATATATCTCTCATCTGATCTTGAAAACAACCATAGTGGGATAGGAAAGACTTAAAGGAATAAAACGCTTTGGCATAAGGGATGGGGAGGTCAATTCCAACTGAGCAGGCTGCATGGAATAAGTAAAAATATAAATATATATATTTTAATTGGTATACATATATGTTTGGAAGAGCAACTGAGAAGGCTGGTTCAGCAAGATAACAAAGTAAGAGTAAAAATTACGAAGGTTCCAAAGAATGACTGTTTGAGAACCAAATTGGTTGTTGGACTTGGCGCTGCAAGCCATGGGAAGCCCCTCCAGGTTTGAGGAGGGGACTGACACGGTCAGATCAGCTTTTATGAATGTGATTTAGTAGAAATACCAGGGGTGGCTTGAAAGAGAGTTGTGACTAGGAAGCCTAGTTAAGGGAGCTACTACGACTATAACTGTTCAGGCAGTAATTACTTAGGACAGTGGTAGAGCTGAGAGAGATGGTAAAGGCATTGCAGGCTGCTAGAAAATGCAATGCAGAGATGAAAAATGAAATTAGGCTTTTTTGGCAATTACTACTTTTCTGTTATAATAATCTGTCCAAAAATTAAATCATCACTGCCACCTATTGGTGAATAAGAATTGCTCTACGCAGAAAGAGTAACATTTTATAATAATATCGGCAAGAATGATGATTTCTCTCACTCTCTCTAATCAGTCCCAAAATATTCATTGAGCTCTGTCGAAAGTAATGAGGGGAATGAAAAATAAATGCCCTGTCTTCTGGCTGAAAAAGTTTAAGACGTGGTTTAGGAAATAACATATATAAACAAGTTACCTGCTAATTTGTTTAAGTGCAATGTGAGGGGAAATTTGATGAGACCAATTCAGTGTGTTGCTGGCTGAAGGGGTGGCGGTATGTGGTCCACCCAAAAAAGAACACACACAAAAGGCAAGCTTCAGATGTGTTTGATAGTGGTGTTCACAAGTCCAATGTACCCAAGAGAACTTTAAATCTCAGGCCCTAGTTATGTTTCTAGAAAACAGATTTGAGAGTTAATTATCCCAAAATTTGGGTTTGAAAGATCTTCCAATTTCCTTCGACAAAGAGCTTTGCTGTCTTTTATTGCTTTGAGGTGATTGCCCAAAGAAGAAACCAACTTCAGCAATTTTAAAATGGAAGGTTTTTACAACTATAGAACAATCAACCTAGAGAACCACCTGAAGACTAGCTGAACAGAAGTACTGTGACTAAGGATATAAAGAAGAACCCACAATGAGATTGGTAGCAGGGGTAGAGATGAAAAACGGGCTGGACCCAGACTCACTTGTGGTGGTTGAGACTAGGGAGGGATATCTCAGCTGCAGAGGTCTTTCCTGAGGAGTGAGGGGTCCCAGCCTCATAGGGCTCCCCAGCCCAAAGCACCAGTGTTGGGAAGGAGAGCTCCCAAAACATCTGTGAAAAACAGTGGGAATTTCATCGTCCAGGTGAGAAGGAAGGCTGCTGGAACCCAGGTGTCCTCTTAAAGGGCCCATGCACAAACTCTCCCTCTCCCAGGCACTCTGTTGGAGGGCTCTGTTGGAGGAATGATGGTCCAGGAGGCACCAGAGACATACACAGAGAAACTGAGTTGTATGGCTTCAGGGTGAGGCCCGGAGGGACAGCTGCCATTGTTCCTGTCTCGAGCCCTCCTTCTGTGCAGCTGGTGGGCAGGCACCATCCTTCCTGTGTTGAGCCCTCCCATAACACAGGCAAATATAAGTCTACATTGGCCTAGTGAATTTCATTTGCTCCACCCTAGTGACTCACTAGGACCTCACCACACTTAATTCGTGCACTGTTTGAGGCTTTTTCATGATGGACAGCCAGTGTTGGCCCATGCCACAGTCTGTCTCAGACCCAGGAGTCCCTGGGTGCTAGGAAGGTGGAGCTGAGTGGCCCCAGGCTCGGCACTAGTACCAAATCTGAATCTGCATTTACCTAGTCAATATCACTCACCCCACTCTGGAGACTTTCTGAGACCCTGCCTCACTCACCTCATATACCTCTGGAGGCTCTTTCAGCTGCTGAGCTATATGGGCAGCTGACAAACTGGGGCAGGCTTTGAGGTGCCTAGAACTTTTACGGAGCTGTTCCAGGCCTGGTACTGATGGCAGCTGGCCTCAGCTTGCAGCATAACCTCTCCCAGGCACGTCCAGGTCCAGTACAGATAGCAACCAATTGCTATCGCTTTATAGCTCCTATCAGGTAGCCCAGGACTGGTTATAGAAAGTAACCGACATTGGTCTGCACTGGAGCTACCAGATATCAAACTATAATACAAGGCTATAGTCATCAAAATACCATAGTACTGGCATAAAAACAGACACATAGATCAATAAAACAGAGTAGAGAGCCCAGAAATAAATCCATGCCTACATGGTCATTTAATCTATGACAAAGGAGGCGATAATAAACAATTGAGTAAAGACAGTCTATTCAATAAATAATGTTGGGAAAACTGGATAGATACATGTAAAAAATGAAACTGAATGACCTTTTTATGCCATATACAAGAATAAACTCAAAATGGATTAAAGATGTAAATGTAAGACCTGAAACCATAAAATTCCTGGAAGAAAACAGAGGTAATAAACTCTCTGACTTTAGTGATTTTTTTTCTGATTATGTCTCCTTGGGCAAAAGAAACAAAAGGAAAAAAAATCAACGAATGGGACTACATCAAACTAAAAAGTTTTTGCATAGCAAAGAACACCAAAATGAAAAGACAACCTACTGAATGGGAGAAGATATTTGCCGATGATACATCTGATAAAAGGTTAATATCTATAATTTTTTTTAAAGGTTAAAAAACAAGTTTATTGCGGGACACCAGGGTGCACTGATGAGTGGAATGGAAATGCTGTCTCGTTGTGTGAGGATCATCCATGATTTGAATTAAAAACTGTGACCAGCGTGACTTCATCCATCACGATGCTTTCTTCTGTTTCTTCTTTTCATTTTCTTCTTTTTCTTTTTCAATTTCAGCCACATATTTCTCAATTTCCTCAGGATTTAAAATCTTGAGGAGCTGGTCTCGCCTCATGATTGCCAATTCAATGTTTTTGTCGCCGGCAAAACACATAATTTTAGCTGGTAGCTAAAAAGGCAAAATTAAAAACATATTGAAAAATAAGTTTTAAGAAGGGCTTAGTAAAGTTAAACTGGAAACAACTACATGAACTCATGACCCTTAAAACTTAGACCTTTGATACCCTGCTGATGTGTTACTCCACTTGCCATGTTTTGTCATACGGAGCAATCTGATATTCATCTTCGATAAAACCTTCTGAAGAATAGCCAATAGAGTGTCTCACCCTGATAGAAAGGAATAGGTGAAATCAACAGGTGCCGGGACACTTCTGTTGATGGTAGAGAGCAAGGGTGCTTGATACTATCATAGATGTTTGTGGAGCATTGAAGAGGAAGGAGACATCTTAGAGGCTTCCAGCTGACCAAATTGTGTTTTCAAGCATCTAAAATAAATAATTTTGAGAATTATGAATTCTTAATGTTACTCAAAAGGGGTAGGCAAAAGCATATGTGATTCTTTATAGAACATGGTATATATTACTTAATTCAAAGTATGTGCTTATTGACTAATTCTAGAGAGAAATGGGCTTGAAAATTTTTATTACTATAAGAAGGGCTCTGGTTTCATAAACTCCACAAAAGGGTTTAATTGTCTTAGAAGTTCTCCCAGGTTTTGTGTGTGTGTGTGTGTGTGTGTGTGTGTGTGTATGTGTGTTACAGTCCTGAACTGTTCCCCAAATTCAAAACTGAATTGAGGCTTTGAATTTCTGGTTTCATAAACTCCACGAAAGGGTTTAATTGTCTTAGAAGTTCTCCCAGGTTTTGTGTGTGTGTGTGTGTGTGTGTGTGTGTGTGTGTGTGTGTTACAGTCCTGAACTGTTCCCCAAATTCAAAACTGAATTGAGGCTTTGAATTTCTAATATATAACCCTGAATTAAAATCTCAGATTGCCTGAAATAAGACTTCTATTTACACTGGTCAGGAAAAATAACGTTGTTACCCAAGAGGTTCAAGATATGTTGGAAATAATAATTTTTTAAACAATTAAGTTTATATTATCAATAATTTTGGGAAATTGAAGCAGTGGGTTTTCAATACTTGTATCTCTTAAAATTCTGTTTAAAAAAATGTTGGCGAGCCTAATAGCCAAAGAAATATTGAGAAAGAAGAACAAAGCAGGAGGCATCATGCTTTCCAATTTCAAACTATACTCCAAAGCTATAGTAACAAAATCAGTGTGGTTCTGGCATAAAAACACAGGTTAATGAAACAGAATAGAGAGCCCAGAATATATGGTCATTAATAATACATAGCCCATAATTTAAAACAAAGGACCTCAGAATATACAATGAGGAAAGTCTTTGCAATGAATAGTGTTGGAAAAACTGAACAGCCACATGCAAAATAATGAATTTGGACTCCTATATTACATCATACACAAAAATCAACTCAAAATGGATTAAAGACCAGAAGGAAGGCCTCAAACCATATAACTCCCAGAAGAAAATATAACAAAAAAACTCTTTGACATTCAGGGCAAAATCTACAATTTTGCCAATGTCAGTTGACGGTGGCATTGACAATCCTCTTGGCAATATATTTTTTTGGGGAGGGGGGTTGACACCAAAAGAAAAGGCAACAAATGACAAAATAAACAAATGGGACTATATTAAACTAAAAAGCTTCTGTATAGCAAAGGGAACTGATGCAGGACAGGTGAAATCCCCCAGGGTGGGGACTCAAGTCCTTCACCAAGAGAAGAAGGTTCTTGACTGAACTCAGGAAAGAATTCAAGTGCACACAAAAGTCAGAAACAAAAGGAAAGTTTATTAGGGAAAGAATGCACTAACTTTACTGTGGGGAGTGCGCTTCTGTTTTCGGAGAATGTTCCAGTGGGGAGTGCAGTTCTATGCGGGGAGCGCGCTTCTGCTTTTGCTCTTCTACTCCCCTTCTACTTTCTAGGGAACCACATGGGCTCCACCCATATCAGAGTACAATAGTGACATTCAGCTACACAGGCGTTATACAATAAGCTGAATTATGTTCACATATTTTAGGTGCAGGTGCCTTACTACACCAATGTAACATTCTAAATCTGGGGGCCTATTCCTAGCTGTGAGCCTGAATCACAGCCAGACCTGGGACCAGCCAGGCCTGAGACCCACACTCCACCCCTACAGGGTCGTGGCACAGGATCTGGCCCGGAGGGTGCCACCTTGGGCCCACAATCTATTTGCCATTCCTGGAGTGGCTTAGCCCCACAGGGTATCGCCCTCGGGGTACCGTTTACCTGCCATCTCTCTGGGTGCTGCTCAGCACACCTGGGGCATCGTGACATGGCAACTCATGCCTGTGCCCACGTCAACGATAGCCTCCATCATTTTGCTAACTGTTGCATGGTATGAGCCGTTTGCGTGCCAGGCATCCTCAGGGATGGGAGTCCAACCCTCTACATAGGGACTCAGTATGTCTCCCATCTCAGCAGGCTCCACCAGGAGCTCTGCTTGAAACTGCACTGGTCCCAGTAGGGAGTGCAGTTGACATGACAGGGGCCTTGCAGAGAACTGTGCCCGCCACTCCAGGTACATCCCTCCACTTGGACAGTGTTGGGGTCTGTGCAATTCCCATACAGGGAGTCTTCCCCAAGACAGCAGCCGCCCCACCATGGGGTATATGGACTGCACGGTTACAAGATTAGGGCCAGTGATGGCCTCACTGGCCAGAAGGACTGCATATATGGCAGTCAGTTACTTCTCTATCAGAGAATACCGTGTTTCCGCACTTTTCCACGATTGTGACCAGAAACCTATTGTCACCTTCTGGGAACCATGCTTCTATCACAAGCCCCATCCAAACCCTGCATCATCTACCTGTACTGTAAACAGGAATGGGAGGGCTGGATCTATTACGTGTAGAGTTTGGGCTACTTTGTAGCCTTAAAAGCCTCTTCTATCTCAGAGGTCCAACCCCACTGGGCACCCCATCACACTAAGTGGTGCAGGGGTTGCATCAAGGAGGCCAAATGAGGGATGAACATTCTCCAAAACCCCAGCAGTCCCAAATAGGTTTGGAGCTGCTTCTTGGTTTCAGGTCAGGGATATGTCTGTATCTTATCAATCACCGCCTCTAGCATTATTTTTGTCTTACTCAACCAGACAACTCCCAAGAATTTGACAGAGAACCCAGGTCCCTGGACCTTGTCCTCATTGACTGCCCAACCCCATTCGGCAAGAGATTCTCGCAGGCTGGTCGCTGCTGCTTCTAGTTCTGTAAGAGAATCAGAGGTTAGCATTATGTCATCAATGCAATGATACAAATGCACTGTGGGCGGTTGTTTCCACATTGCTAAATCTTGAGCCACAAGACCATGGCACAGGGTAGGGCTGTGCAGATAGCTCTGGGGAAGGACAAAAAATGACCACTGTCACCCTTCCCAGATGAAGGCAAACTGTTCTAGGCTTTTGGGGGCTATGGCAATAGAGGAAAAAGCATTTGCCAAGTTCACCACCTAATGGTATCATCCAAGTTCATGTGACAACCAGTCCATAATGTCCTTGATGTTCCACACAACGGCATGAAGGGGTAGCATAACCTTATTCAGCTACCGAGGCTTTAGGTCAGCCGGTTCCCCCCCCAATCTGGTGCCCCTGCCGATTCCTAATCAGGGAGATAATCGGCCAGCCACATCTCACTGGTTGTGGCTTTCCCAGGAATATGAGTGAATTGCTGGTCAAGGCGCAGCTGATTCCGCAGCACTTCGTTAGGTTGCTGCTCAGTCTTTCCTGCAGCGCCCCCTGCTGTGAGGAGATCAAACCGCATTTGCTGCGGCTCACTCTCACAGAGGAAGGGGTTGGGCTCTGCTCCACTCCCGCTTTTCAGCCATGCTTCCGTCACTGCACTGGCCAGTCTGGGAGTGCGGTGGCTGGTACAGCATGCACTTGGGTGGAACGCTCCTTGCATTTCACTTCCACATCCCCCAACGAAGCTATAGCGGACATCACTTCACGGATCTGCCTATCCGTGTAAGGGGCCAGCAGTGCCGCCATGGTGCCCAAAGTACCAGCCGGGCCAAAAGTCAAAATCAAGTCCTTCATACAGGTTATAAATACCTCTTCATTGGAGTTTGTATACTGGGTGCAAAGCAACATTTGTTGCATTCCCGTTTCCCGAATTATCTGGACCAGATCTGAGTACATGGTCCATCTGCTCATTGTCTGGCAGTTCCTCCAGGTCAGCCTACACTGTCCATGCAGCGGACATAAGCCAATGGCTGCTCCAGTTCAACCTGCAGCCATATCACCGGCCATGCCTGCCATGGTATCACCGGTGGGCTCCCAGACCAGATGATGGTGGCGACCCTCAGGCCCTGCACTATAAGTTCCACTGCTGCCAGCCACCTTTCCAGTCCTTCTTCCTGATGTTGTAACTTCTGCACCCGCTGAGCCTGATTCTGAACCTCCAGGCTGGCCTGCCGCAGCACCGCCAAGATCATCCAGGTCACCTGACCTGCTGCCTCCCAGTGAGTGGTCAGGACATTCGGCTCCAACATCTTCAGGGCTTTCTGGATGTCCTCCAGATGCAGCTTCACTGCATCTCAATCTTCTGGGAGCATCGGCATAGCCAGATACGCGGCCGTGCGATACCACTGGGAGATAGGGCGACACATGTCCTCTATCCAGGGACCAATTGCAGTGAGGGAGGCTGTACACACCTCATCCTGCCAACTACGCCAAGTGTCAGCGCCGAACTGATCAAGAAGGGAAGTTTTGGGTGGTGAGATGCCCATTTGGAAGAATGCACAAGAGGCTGACATGAGAATGAAAGGCAGGCACCAACTTTATTGCGGGAAGTGCGCTTCTGTTGCGGGGAGTGCAGTCTATTGCAGGGAGCATGCTTTTGCTTCTGCTCTTCTTCTGTTCTCTTTCCTGTACTCTCCTTCTGCTTTTTAGGGGACCACATGGGCTCCATCCATATCAGAGTACAATAGTGACATTCAGCCACACATGCGTGATACAATAAGCTGAATTATGTTTACATATTTTAGGCACAGGCGCCCTTCTACACTAATGTAACATTCTAAATCCACGGTCCTATTCCTAGTTGTGAGCCTGGATCACAGCCAGACCTGGGACCAGCCGGGCCTGGGACCCACAAAATAACTCTCCATAGACAGAGATAGGGTCTCCTCTCAAGGAGAGAATGAGAGAGAATTCAGTTTAAATCTGTTTTAGGCGTGGGGAAATAGTCGTTGGTAACCTCAGCAGGAATCTTCCTGTAGGTTCCCTGTTTTCTTGCTATATGCTGATCAGCCAGGTTCCAGTGCCAGGCAGCACATAGCAGGCTCTGCATACAGTTTGATTTAATATTTAAATCTCATGTTTCTTCCCTATATCAAAACTATCAACGAAATGAAAAGGCAACCTACAGCATGGGAGAATATATTTGCAAATCATATATCTGATAAGGCGTTAATATCCAAAAATATATAAATAACTTGCACAGTAGCAAAGGAAACAAAAAAACCTGATTTAAAAACTAGCAGAGAAACTAAATATTTTCCCAAAGAAGACATACAAATGGTCAGCAGGTACATGAAAAGGTGCTTGACATCATTAATCATCAAGGAAATGCAAATCAAAACCTCAGTGAGACATCTCACACCTGTTAGTATGGTTATGATCAAGAGACAAAAGATAATAAGTGTTGGTAAGGATGAGGAGAAAGTAGAACCCATGTGCACTGTTGGTGGGAATGCAATTTTGTGCAGCTATTGTGGAAAACAGCTACCATATCCAGCACACTAACTTCTAGATATATTCCCAAAGGAAACGAATACAGGATATCGAAGAGATACCTGCACTCACATGTTGATTGCCATATTATTCATGATAGTCATGATATGGAAACCTCAAAAGTGTCCATCGTAGATGAATGGATAAAAAAGATGTGACACACACACACACACACACACACACACACACACACACACACACACACTGGAATATTATTCAGCCATGAGAAAGATAGAAATTCTGCCCTTTTTGACAACATGGATGAATCTTGAGGACATTATGCTGAGTGAAATAAGCCAGACAGAAAAAGACAAATATTGCATGACATCACTTATGTGTGAAATTAAAGAAAAGTCAAACTCACAGAAACAGAGAGTAGAAAAGTGGTTGCCAGGGACTGGGGGTGGGGGAATAGGGAGAATTTGGTAAAAGGGTATAAACTTTTAGTTATAATATAAATAACTTAACCTCTTCAATTTATTAGTTAATTTATAAAGAAAATACAATTTGAGCTTCAAAGCTTAAAACCTTGTTTTTAACCTATGCACTGATAATATATTCAGTTATTTACAACATTAGTTGCTGTCTAAGTATCCTTTTCTACACAGATACCACTTCTTTATACATTAACAAACAAGTTAGCAACAAAAAATGATAGAGAAGATGTGGAGCAAAGGAACTCTCATTCACTGCTGGTGCCAATGCAAAATGGTGCAGCCACTTTGGAAGACAATTTGGTGGTTTCTTACAAAACTAAACACTCTTATCATATGATTCAGCAGTTATGCTCCTTGGTGTTTACTCAGAGGAGTTGAAAACTTACGTCCACACAAAAACCTGGACACAGATGTTTATAGCAGCTTTACTCATAATCACTAAAACTTGGAAGTAACCAAGATGTCCTTCAGTAGGTGAATGGATCAATAAATTGGTACATCCAGACAGTGGAATATTATTGGTTGCTAAAAATAAATGAGCCATCAAAGCATGAAAAGACCTGGAGAAAATGTAAATGTATGTTACTAAGTGAAAGAAGCCAAACCAAAAAGGCTACATTCTGTAAGATTTCAATTATATGATATTTTGGAAAATGCAAAATTATAGAGACAGTAAAAAGATCAGTGGTTGGGTTGAAGGGGAGAAAGGGATGAATAGGTAGAACACAGAGGATTTTTAGGGAAGTGAAACTACGCCACATAATACTACAGTGGTTAGATGCGTTTGTTCAACCTGTAGAATGTACAATACCAAGAGTGAACTCTAATGTAAACTATGCACTCTGGGTGATAACGATGTGTCAATGTAGGTTCTTCAGTTGTAACAAATGTACCACTCTGGTCAGGGATGTCGATAATGGAGGAGGCTGTGCTTTCTGTGTGTGGGTTGGGTTTGGAAGGGAATGGCAGGGAGTATGTGGAAAATCTCTGTATCTTCCTCTCAATTTTGCTGTGAACCTAAAACAGCTCTCAAAATCTTTTAAAAAATAAGTTGTCATATATTACTGAGAGTCTATATACATAAACACTTAAAGTTGTTTCTGAACTAATTAGCAAGGAGTAGGGCAAATACCATTCAGCTGGGGCAGTAGTTATAAATAAGTAGTTATAAATAAGCAATGAACAGAACAAAGAACAAAAAGCAAAGAGTAACTTAGCTCTGAGCAACCTCTTTATTTATGACAACCTCATGATGTTGGTGAACTAGATCCCCAAAGCGAGGTGCTTCACAAAGACAAGGATCTTGTCTATCACTTTTAATCATTGCAGTAGCTCCAGTGTTTTCTGCTGTGCCTGATGTACAGTTTGCTTTTAAATCATTTTTGCTGAGTGAATAAAAGTGGGTTTCAGGGACCACTTGCTTTAGAACCACCCAGAGGCTTTTGAAATGCAGATTCATGGGGCACCTCTGAGTGGAACTGAAAGTCCTGGAGTGTCAGAATCTGCATTCTTCACAGACCCACACCAAGTGCTTCTTTCACATGCTACATGCAGTCTGAGCACAACTGAAATTCAATTTCTTCACTTTGTCAGAGAGAGAATCGAGTCTGGTTTCTTGATGTCCCATGGGTAAGGACTGAACAAAAAATAGAACTCAAACTGTCAAGCTTTGAAAAGTTAATCAGATTGTTCGCTTCCTCTAGTTTCAATGTACAGAAAGCAGAAAATGGTTCAGTTTCTTGCATGTTTTTTTTATTGATAGTTGATGTGGAATCCATTTCTCATTGTCATTTCTGTATCACTTCTTCTACTAGCATTATTTCACACTGTATTTTTCTCATTATTTTTCAAAATTGTCCCTAACTTATTATATTTCTAATTAAATTTTCAAAATGCTTGTCAGTGTCTGTGGACTTCTAATGTGTTATTTCATTTGAGCAGAGATGTGAGAAAGAACTTATTCTACCTAACTAGGGTCTTCTGAGACTCTTAAAGGTTTTTTGGGTTTTTTTT
>NW_011888826.1:492205-495293 GCF_000151845.1 Pteropus vampyrus | reverse complement strand
TCCACACAAAAACCTGGACACAGATGTTTATAGCAGCTTTACTCATAATCACTAAAACTTGGAAGTAACCAAGATGTCCTTCAGTAGGTGAATGGATCAATAAATTGGTACATCCAGACAGTGGAATATTATTGGTTGCTAAAAATAAATGAGCCATCAAAGCATGAAAAGACCTGGAGAAAATGTAAATGTATGTTACTAAGTGAAAGAAGCCAAACCAAAAAGGCTACATTCTGTAAGATTTCAATTATATGATATTTTGGAAAATGCAAAATTATAGAGACAGTAAAAAGATCAGTGGTTGGGTTGAAGGGGAGAAAGGGATGAATAGGTAGAACACAGAGGATTTTTAGGGAAGTGAAACTACGCCACATAATACTACAGTGGTTAGATGCGTTTGTTCAACCTGTAGAATGTACAATACCAAGAGTGAACTCTAATGTAAACTATGCACTCTGGGTGATAACGATGTGTCAATGTAGGTTCTTCAGTTGTAACAAATGTACCACTCTGGTCAGGGATGTCGATAATGGAGGAGGCTGTGCTTTCTGTGTGTGGGTTGGGTTTGGAAGGGAATGGCAGGGAGTATGTGGAAAATCTCTGTATCTTCCTCTCAATTTTGCTGTGAACCTAAAACAGCTCTCAAAATCTTTTAAAAAATAAGTTGTCATATATTACTGAGAGTCTATATACATAAACACTTAAAGTTGTTTCTGAACTAATTAGCAAGGAGTAGGGCAAATACCATTCAGCTGGGGCAGTAGTTATAAATAAGTAGTTATAAATAAGCAATGAACAGAACAAAGAACAAAAAGCAAAGAGTAACTTAGCTCTGAGCAACCTCTTTATTTATGACAACCTCATGATGTTGGTGAACTAGATCCCCAAAGCGAGGTGCTTCACAAAGACAAGGATCTTGTCTATCACTTTTAATCATTGCAGTAGCTCCAGTGTTTTCTGCTGTGCCTGATGTACAGTTTGCTTTTAAATCATTTTTGCTGAGTGAATAAAAGTGGGTTTCAGGGACCACTTGCTTTAGAACCACCCAGAGGCTTTTGAAATGCAGATTCATGGGGCACCTCTGAGTGGAACTGAAAGTCCTGGAGTGTCAGAATCTGCATTCTTCACAGACCCACACCAAGTGCTTCTTTCACATGCTACATGCAGTCTGAGCACAACTGAAATTCAATTTCTTCACTTTGTCAGAGAGAGAATCGAGTCTGGTTTCTTGATGTCCCATGGGTAAGGACTGAACAAAAAATAGAACTCAAACTGTCAAGCTTTGAAAAGTTAATCAGATTGTTCGCTTCCTCTAGTTTCAATGTACAGAAAGCAGAAAATGGTTCAGTTTCTTGCATGTTTTTTTTATTGATAGTTGATGTGGAATCCATTTCTCATTGTCATTTCTGTATCACTTCTTCTACTAGCATTATTTCACACTGTATTTTTCTCATTATTTTTCAAAATTGTCCCTAACTTATTATATTTCTAATTAAATTTTCAAAATGCTTGTCAGTGTCTGTGGACTTCTAATGTGTTATTTCATTTGAGCAGAGATGTGAGAAAGAACTTATTCTACCTAACTAGGGTCTTCTGAGACTCTTAAAGGTTTTTTGGGTTTTTTTTCCCCCCCTAAGATCTCTTGTCTGTGTCTCCTGTGGTGGAAAGCCATTCTCATACGCCATTAACTGTTCTTTGGGAATACCAGATTTTTACGCTTAATAGTAAAGTGATTAGAAGCAGCAGTCTTCACCTGTATGAGAACTTTTTCAAAAGTTTCATTCAAAGACATGGTTTTACAGGGCTCTTGTCAAGATTGTTTTTGTTTTCCCAATTTCCAGGACTTGGAAATAACGTCTAAAAAACGATTTGAAGGAGTTGGGATTATTTTTCAGGGTTCGTGACTGACAGGATCTCTTTGTAATTGAACGTTGGACAATGAGGTTATTCCTTCCCCGTCTCACCTGTTTTTCACTACGCAAATCAGCAATCAATTGATTCATTAGATAATTAGCAATCAGTTGGTTAGGAGACAATTAGATAATTAGCAATCAATTCATTAGGCTCGGTAGCCACGAGCTCCGCCCCGCCGCCCCTCTCCTGGGCCGCGACCCACCACTACCTGCCTTGGGACCCGCCTGCACTGAAGCTCCTGCTGAGTCCTCCAGGTGCGGACATGCGGAGGGCTAAGCCAGGCGCTCCGCCGCCGGTGCTCCTCTTGCTCGCGTTGGCTCTGTCCCTGCACGGGACCTAGGGGAGGCCCCGGGGTCGCAGGGGAGCGCTCGTTGCGTACAAGAAGCCAAAGCCCTGACTTGTCCTTCTGGTGGCCGGCGCCGGCCGAGCTCCTAGCTCCTCGTGGAGCGCAGATAAGTCCAGGACCCAGCCTGTCCTTTGCTCTGAGCCTGGGTCTAGAGGAATTACTGTTGGGGCCCAGAAAGACGCTCGCTTTTTGAAGTCTGTGTTAAGAGCAGTATAGAACACACCACCACTGCAGTAACCGCTTCTCAGGGAAGGAGGTAAGGAGTTTATTAGATTTACCCATCTCGCAAAGGAATCTGCTTGATATGCCCTTTCCCAGGTGTGGGAGGCCTTTTAAGGAGGGCTGGTAGGGCAGCCAAAAGACCTGGGTTTCAGACCCAGCCGGCGAGGCAGAGTGCACAGGTGACGTGCCTGTTACCTGTCAGTGCCTTCTTCTGAGTAAGATTACTGCCGTCACGCGGCCGCCCACACCTGCTCGGGAAAGCTCCTTTGCTTCCCCTTCAAGCTGGCCACAGGGAATAATGGAGGGCCGCGTGGATCTCAGCAGCCCGCAGTGGCTTGAGCTAAGCCCGGCCTTTTCTAGGCAGTGACAGGAGCTACCCGGGAGGAGGTGATGGGAGGGCCTGGGAAGCTGCGGGGCTCGGCCCAGTTCCCGTGTTTGGGACCTGAGCAGAGCTTTCCAGGTGATGGGCATGTACAGGGCTTTCAGGGAGGGAGGTGGGGTGGGAAGGTCGCCTCAGCAGTGATGCAATGAGAGTGCTACACCTGTCATATTCTTAGACTTGAAATTATTGTTAGCCCAAATATTTATATCAGAGAATAAAATGTC
>NW_011888826.1:466295-490895 GCF_000151845.1 Pteropus vampyrus | reverse complement strand
CCTCAGCAGTGATGCAATGAGAGTGCTACACCTGTCATATTCTTAGACTTGAAATTATTGTTAGCCCAAATATTTATATCAGAGAATAAAATGTCACTTTGGAGTGTGAAAGAGTGAGAGTAAGTCTCAAACTACAGAAACACATTAATTTCAGACCTGTTTCACTTAAATTGGACAGATCTTTTTGGTTAAAAGATGGTGAAGACTTACTGGAGTTACAAGGGAGAAAACAAAATGTTTTATTAAAAGTTAAAAGTGGTAACAATCTGAAGTTTTAAAAAACAATATAGCTGGACAGAAAGCGATCTGTGAGTTGCCCTCAAAGTCCATTGCTTTCTGCTGCTGTTTGTGATGGTTTCATCTTTTGATTACTGTACTTCATTACCATGAGGAGAAAGGGTGGCTCATTACATCTGTATCTGAGCCTGTAAAGAATACCTGATTGTGGATCAGGGACCAGGAAGGACATGAGAACATGGGCTTCTCTAGTTATTCTCACCGGACATACTCAGGGGATGGTGGTGGTGAGAGTTTCACAGTTCATGCAGAAATATCTCCTAGGTTCTGGAGGCCAATAATAACTCTCATTCCTGCCAGATACCCCTGGAATTCTGCCCCTTTAATTCTGCGATATAATAAGCACCATCACCCAGACCTAACATACAAGATCTGGACTGTGAAATCCTTGCTGCGCATGCTCTCCCACACTCTTCCTTTCCTGTAGGTCAGGCAACCTCCCTAAATACAGTTATGAAGCTTGAGGTGTGTGTGGCGTCCTTCCAGGTAGAGGGAGCAGTAAGTGCAAAAGCCTGAGGTGAGAGGGTTACCAGTGAGGATGCCATTAGGATTGTGGAGGCAGGGGTAGGGAGCAGGTAGGAGGAGATGTGAGTCTTAGGTACCCAGGAATACGCGGGATTCACCATCCTTGTCTCTCCTCCTCTCCACAGCCTGCCCTGGGGCCCATGCATTTATTCATCCATTTATTTAGTTATCCAACACACATCTGAGGTCTCTCTGATGGGTTTGAGATTATGAAGTTAACCAGTATTATTGACTCTTGTTCTCGAAGAGACATCCTGCCTTGAATGTCTCTAGAATCTGATCCTTTCTTATTGTCATTCACATTACCTTAGTTCAAGCAATCATGAAGCTCTCGCTGACCTTCTGGATTGTTTGTCTAGCTCCATGAGTGCCCTCTGTCAGTCTGTTTTAATGGGATAAGAATTAGAACGTGTGTGTTTTCATAGCCTTTACTCTTTCTCTCTGACCATCACACCAGCAGAATGGAGCAAAAATTCTTATCCAAAACTCTACCAAAAAAAAAAAAAAAAAAAAAAAGGAGCTCAGGAGTACTCACCCACTGAAATAAAGACAAGATCAGGTGTCTGAGAAATGGGCAGTAGCGGAAGAGGAGAGGTTTGGAGGAATTTGGGACAGAAAAGAAATTGATGTGAAATGTGGGAGATAGAAGTACTGTATGATGAAGACTTAGAAGTTTTGATGTATATTATGTCCGCTTTGCCTTCTCAACAGATTTTAGTAAACATTTATATTACTCTGCAGACTTACCAAAATCAGAATTTTTTTTTTTTTTTTTTTTACATATAAAACTTTACTGGCTTGGAGCTGAAGGTGAGAATGTGAAGGTCATTTTGGGAAGGTTATTCTGAACAATTTCAGAAGAATATTAGTAAGAAGTGTTAGCTGTTTCCTCCCCAGTCATAGGTCTTCAGTGGCTTCTCTTGATTTTTAAAGAAAGTTTTAACTTCTCTTTCAGGCAGGATACTCAAGTCTTCCTGTGGCCTGCCCCAGCTACCTGTCTATGGTTCTCACAGGACACCACTGTAAGCGCCCTTGTGCCACTCATAGAGGTTCAGCCTGCTTTGTGCAGACGCCATCTGCTTCACCTCTGCTATTGTGAGGTGGCATGCGCTTCTCTCATCTTTGCCCATCAGAATTCTAGGCCCTCTTCTTTCGTGATGTTATTGCAATTATTTTCATGTTCAAAAATATCTAAATCCTAAATTCAGTTTGCAAATATCACCACAGTTCTGAAAAAACTTAAAAACATAAATAACCCATATATACCGAATACTGGCATTTGCGTAATAGTGGAATTTTATGTGTACAACCAAAATTCCTTCTATTGCAAGTCTGTTACTATTACCTTTGCTCACTTAGCCAGTCCTACCTGGTGAGTAAGAATTTCTTCCATATAAATAATGAAAATAATTTTCCTTATTTTGCATATCACCATGAGGTGTTACGGATGGATGCTTTTTAAAATGTTTTATTTGCTTGAACTATTTGTTTTACTGAAGACTCAGTGGGGAAGAGGTCAAGGTGGAAAAGTTATGTATGATATTTTGCTAAATCTATTTGACAAGTGCTATCACCAGGAGAACACTTATTTTGAGGAGCCATAGCTAACTTACGTGAATGAATTCCTACCCATTCACAGCGTCTCTGAGTAGTAATTATTACCTTTTTGCAGGAGCTCATTCGTCCATATTTATATCGTTTAAAAATGTGTAGTCTTTTACATTTAATTTTATTAAAAATTAATATACTATTAAATATGATTTACTTCGAATTATTGTTAGCCTTTTTGGCTAATCTCAAATACCTTTGATGTTATATTTTTCTGAATGTAAGCCTCTTTTAGGTTGAACATTGAGGATTACTCAGTTTTTCATACCTTGTAGCCAACCAAAGTAACTGTACAAAGTTGACATTTAGCAAGAATTTTTTTTTCTTTGGAAAAGAAATTTTAAAAAGAAAATCTGAGGTCTTTTTTTAAAATTTAACTTTAAAAGTAAAAGAATTTGACTTTTTAAATTTGTCCCCCAAAGCCAGATTAGACCTATCATTTTATGATTTACTCTGTGCCATTCTGAGTAATGAGCTAATTTCTTGGCATTTATAAGTTTAGACAATACAACATTTGCTGCCTTTAATATCTTCTAGAGCAATGGTTCCTGAAATGAGGTCGCTCTGGCCACATGCCTCAGAATCAGCCAGCAGACAAGTTTTGGTTGTAATTGTTGCTCTACACCCTGGACATCCTCAATCTCTGACTGTAGCCCGCCCATGCGCATCATGATATTTAGGGGTTCTTGTGTACATTGAGATTTGGGAACCACTAGAGATTTTTAACTGGGGAGAATAGGGAGGGGACAAATGGTACATCAGAGTCTTCTTTGAGATAAAGACAGTTCCACAACCATGGCCATGCTTCTATTTCAATAGCTCATTGCCCACTCTCTCATCCCTGCATGTGCTCACCACTCTATAGCTACATTTTCCAGTGTGTTTTGAAATATAATCTTAAAAAATAAATAAATAAAATCTTCCTTGGTTTATCGGCTTTGGGAACATGGCCATTAAGCCCCTTGTTAGAGATATATAAGAACCATGAAGGCCTGGTACTTTATGTGAACTTTATTTAAAGTAGTATTAGTCAAACTTCTTCTTCCTCCTTTCTTCCTTCCCTCTCTTTCTCCCCGCTCCCCTTTAAAAAAATCTAGCATTTATTTGCATCTTGTAGAACTAGTCGCTTTGAGAAACATTATTTTGAGCCCAATTCTACTTCAGCACCTGGGACACACTAGAAAGAAAAGGCCAGGCCTGAGTAAAGTAACAAGGGAAAGAAGAAAAGGTGACTGAGGAGGGCAAAGTGGTGGGGTGGGGCCTCTGCAGGTGACTCAGTCAGGTTGCTAGTTGCTTAAGAGTGTGATTACAAAAAAGGCTACTATTGTTCAATGGACAAATAAATAATGAGATAAATTTAGTAAAATGACAAGTTATTCATCTAAAAATTAACTGTCATTCCTGAATAGTGTGCTCACTGTGAACATTTTGTACTATTTAAAAACAATATATGAGTCTTTAACTTTGCTTAAGTTCTACAGAATGTGTGACTATTCACTTATCGTGCTACATGGCTGCTTTGCTTTTGGCAGACTATGTCTTCTCTGCGTGTATAAAGAAATTATGTGAGCTAACTGGTAAAGAAAATGTCTTATCTTTATTAAGTGATAGTGACTTGTGAGAGAATAAGAAAATAAAAACAGTAAAATAATTAAACTCTGAAAAGCCAATATTTTCAGCTTATTGGTTTGTAAAAAGACTATGATAATATTGTGTTGGTCATTGATCAGGGAGCATGCTGTGGGACAGAGAGCACTGGTTCTGGGCTTTCTTCAGTCACGGTGCTGTGGGCCCTGGACAAGGTGCATCTCTGAGTTTCGGGTGTCTCGTTTGTGCCACAGGGAAGAGCCCATCATGGAGATTCAAGTCAAGATTAAATAGAAGAGGTGAGCAAAGTACCTGACAGGGCCCCCAGTCTCTAGGAGGAATGCAGGTGTGTTGGTTTCTTGTTTGCTAGAGTCAGAACAGTGGCAAATCTGTAAAGGTGACTGTTTTCATGACTGCTTCAAAGCTTGATTATATTTATGAGAGATTTTCTGTCTCCAGAAGACCTGCCTGTTCCTAAGAAGAAAAAAGCAGCCTACATGTTGGGTTTGGAATATTATCTGTTTGTGTAACTCTTTCCTTTGGCTATCTCCTATGTTACATAATAGATTGAAAGTAAAGTCTTCTTTGAAAAGGGCAGAATTTAGAGTTTAAATTTTAAGTAAAAAAAATAGAAATTAATTACCACATTAAATATTTACTCAGTACTACTACATTAATTGTGAAGTGTTAATATAGTCACTCCTTGAAAAATTCTTCATGGATAGTAGTGAAAATAAAAGATACTTCAGAAGAAAGAAAAGAAACAAACATTTGGGCTAGGTTATAGGAGGATGATGAGTAGTACACTTGCTTATCTCCTATGTTGACAAATTAAATTTTAGCTCAGTTGTATTAATGTTTGTGAACTTTATCGATTCAGTCTTCTAAACTTAGGAAAAATCTTTCCTGGGAATGCCTTCTATTTTAATATCTAATTAAATATTTTAAATTACTTTGATAGAACTTTTAACATGATAATCAGGTAGTAATTATACATTTCAATAATGTTCATAGTAAGGTATTTTGAAATATAGTTTGTCAATTATACTGAATTAAAGCTAAAATTAATATATATATAATTATATATATATATATATATACACACATACTGGAAAACTTGCTGTGCAAATAATTTCTTTGCTTCATCCAGGAAATAGCATATTTAGAAAAAGTTAGTGAAAAATTATTATAGATGATGATAAGGAGAGGTATAGGCTTTTCTTTCTTTCTTTCTTTCTTTCTTTTTCTTTCTTTTTTTTTGCATTGTTGCATTGTTGCCAGATGATATAAAACCAATATGATTAGGTTATCATTTTATCCAGTATGTACCACCACTTATGTTTTAAAATGCACCTGAGATTTGTTTTAATCAAGTATGGCAAGAAATGTAGACATGGAAATGACTGTCGTGAAGGAAGAAGTTTTACTCTCAGTTCCCTAGAAACTGGAGGTACAGCACGCCAATTAGGCCCACATGAGGAAGCAAAACGATGTATAATGAAACTAGTTTAACCATGGGCTAATTATAAACAAAAGGTAAGTTCCTACGGCATCTCATCAACACTATAATGAAATGACATTATTTGAGGACCTGCTGTATTTGAACACACTATAGTCTTTTCCCCTCTAGAGCTTTCTTTTTTCTTTTTTTCTTCTTCTTTTTTTTTCTTGGTCTAGGGTACTCTTACCATCTCTTCTTACCTACATATCTCTTGCTTTTCACTACTGGTGTCAAGTTAAACATCACTTCTCTGTTTCAATTAAATCAATATGCTGTATGTTTCTATATGGTTTGTACTTTGAAATGAAAATTCAAGTGTATTAAAAATATAGTTTTCTTGGTGGCCTGTATTGAGCCCAAGTGATTGTTTCCACCTTAAACGTAACAACCTACTCGAGGGTCATCCTCTTGCTTTCTATTCCTTAAACATTTGCTAGGTACCCTTTCCACAAAGCACTGTTGTACACATTGCAGGTGATAACAGATGAACAAGACATTGGCCCTTAAGAAGCCCAAAATAATGTGGTGGAGGCAGACATGTACACAGTTCACTATCATGCTAATCATAATGTACAATTGCTTTTACAGGAGTTACAAAATGTGTTACTGAGGCATAGAAGAGGGGGTTATTTATTTAAAAAGTATACCTTATGAACCTGTGTGTCATCATTGTACTAAATCTCCAAATTAAAATTATAGTCAAAAGGCTTTTAGGAGTAGAATTATTTATACTCTTTGAAAGCACTTTAGTCATAGTACTTCTATGGCACTCAACTGGCTCAGCTTTCAGAAAGGGCCTCAGGGTTACCTTGCTAGATATAATGTGGAGTACTGATGCCAGCCAATTTGCCATGCTTGGTTTTAGAGAGGTATGGGGGAAAGAGCCCTGTTCAGGCTGGACTATAATTGATGAGAACACTAAAATATCTATCTAAAGAAATATTTTCATCTTCACTTTGTTTTTCTGGATTAGTTTTGATTGTAAAGTAGAGAGAGGTCAATGGGAGGGAAGCTTCGATTCAGCCACTCTCTTGCCACCCCTCCCCCCCAAAGCTGCCCTGCTCACATGGGCTGCCAGGAGCAGGGAAGGGCTTTTACATCCCTCATTAACATCCAGGATGTGAAGGGCTGTTAGAATTCCCATGTCTTTCTTCGTTTTCTACTGTCTTGCCTCGGTGGGTCACACAAGTCAATGTGGTGATTCGGACTCACTTATAGGAAGGTGACAAATGTTCATGGCCCCATCATATTCATATGTCTGACATGCACTGGAGTCAATCTATAATAAGGACATTGTAAGTTTAAATGTGTAACTGTCAACAAACATTGAGGTAAAGCTTTATTAAAGTTTTATTTATGTTTTTCTCTAAGAGAGTTGCATATGCTCTCAACTTGTTTTTAATAAATAACATTTTCTGGATGGTGTATTTACAGTAAGTACCAAATGAAGTCTGAGACTCAATTTGATTTATTTTCTTTTAATTAAGTGCAAAGCCTCTAAGTGGGAGAGTATTATGCCTTGAAGTACATTTCAACTTGTTTGCTCTGGCTACTGTGGAGAGAATGGATTATAGAAAGAAGAAGACCAGTTAGAAGGCTGCTGCTCAAGTATAGTCACAAAAGTATGATGGCTTGGACTAGGTTTGTATTAATGAGAGGAAACAGAAGTGTGTGGGTCTCAGGTAATTTTTGGAGGTGGAATATATAAAATTAAGTAATGTATTAGATGTAGTAGTGAGGGAATGAGGGAGTCAAGCCTGAACAAGGGGTAAAGAATGATGCCATTTATTGAGACTGGGGACATAGGGAGAAAGAGGCCTGGGGGAGAGGAAAAATCAGATGCTCAGTTTTGGCAATGCGTTATTAAGAAGTCTGTAAGTTCCCTAACAGACTAGGATAGCTGAGCAGTTAGCTCTCCTGGAGCCCTGAGGGATGAAGATGCAGATTTGGAATCAGCTGCATAAACAGCCATGAGTTCATGTGTTTTAATGGTGGAAATGTATTCAAGAAATTCTTTTTTCTTTTCAGAAATATTCCCAAGAGATTTGAACTTAAAAGACAAATTTATAAAGCATTTCACAGGTAAGCATACAATTTATCAGTGATTCAATTAAATAAAAAGATTGTATGCAAATTGCTATGTTAGGCACTGGGGATATGAAGATAAATATCTGTAAGAGGCTTGCAGTCCAATTAGGGAGAGAGACAAATGCTATAAACTTCTATTAACCATAATGTAAGCCAGATCCCCATAAGTAGTAGAAGTAGTAGAAGTATAAAAAGTGTTAGGGATACACCAGAAATGAATAATTTTAGCAAGGACTACCAGGAAAGACTTGTGATGGACCCAATATTAAAGTTGGGCTCTAAGAGATGAATGGGATTTTCCCAGAAAGAGAGGCATCCTGGTCCAAAGGAATCCTTTGAGCACATGGTGTGGTTTGGGGGCAGGACAGGTAGATGGTATGAATCCACTGTGGGTTAAGTTTAGGTAAGGGTGTGTGAGGACACTGGGCAAGAGTATAGTGGAAAGGTAAGTTGGAGTCATAGTGTGAAAAATCCTAAATGGTGTGCCAAGGAATTTTTTTACACTGTGCCAAAGGGAGCAATAGAAGTTTTTTGAATAGGGGAGAGACAGACTTTCATATGCCACATTGTAAGCATAGTTGAAAAACTCTCTTATGATACTGTTTTGTTCTTCATGTCAACTTTGTGAGTCATTGGAAATCATCCTATGCTCCAAGTTTGGGCAGATCACTAAGTTATTTTGTTCCATGCACCCCCACCTTTATTGTTGCCGTCATCTCTCTGTCCCTAATTATCCCAGCTACCTTTCATTGTTTTAAATCTCAGGCCTATGAACTGGAAAAAATGTTTTTTTCCTCACTTAACGAAAGCCAAGGGCCATCTTTGTTAATTAACTTCAGATGGTTGGAGTATCAATCCACCCAAGGCACAAGGAAGGGTAAGGAACTTCCCAATGTTGAGTGTTTCTAGGCAGTCTCTTAGTGGCATGACTGGGCTCACCTACTTCTACCACTTTTGAAAAAGCAGACTCCAGATGTAGGCGTGAGTTTTGGTGGGGACTGTCTTGGATTTGTGAGGATATATGAGGGAAATATCATGGATCTGTCCACCTTACAATAGTGCTTGATACTAATAAGACACAAATTCCTATAATTAGGGATGTCTGCATAGAAACATTAATTCCTGTTAAATAAAAAGCTGGGGAACAGAAAGTAGAAACCAAGGATATTTATTTTTTATTCTCACATCTACTTGATTTGCTCTCTATAGATTTTTTTCAGTCTAGAGCTTTTCTCTCTTAACTATTCTAACACATTCTCCTGAAACTAAAGGTTCCATTATGTGAGATGTTGAGAATGTGGAATGAATTTAGATTATTTTTCACAGAGTCTGGGTGAGAAGAAGAGCTCTCAAGCAAATTCTTTTAAGGATATAGAAGGAGGTAAACTTCACTTATATTATTCCCATCCATAATGTGCTAGCAAATTTATTTGGAAAACATGCCCATTTATCATAAGGATTCCTTTCCTGTTCAATAGGGTCAGTCATATTTTTCAGCTGAATGCAGCCAACACTTTCATTGACTCTATCACAATACCAGAGATTTCTCAACACCAACTTGAAAGTAGCTTGGGCAGTCTTTTTTTTTTTTTTAACCTTTATCCAACAATAATTGCATGTAATTTTAAACCTCAGCTGTCTACGACTTGAAAGTAATAGACTAAACATTGTATGAAGATGCTATTTATATCACTGACAGTACTTAAATTAAGGCATCTTGACACTATAAGGAATGAAACCACATTCTCATTGGGATTATGTCCAAATCAGAAAATAGCCAGATTTCCTTAAGGACAAAAATGTTTGTCAGGATTTAAAACTTTTATCATTTTTCAAATTCCTTGATATAAATATGGTGCTCTCTCATGAAATATAAGTCAAAATTTCCTCATAAATTATTTTCAAGTAAATATTTTCAAATCACATCATTTATATAATCAGTGATCAATTTTTCTGAATAATGGTAGCAAGTGTTTTTAAAGCTTGCTTTAATGAATTCTTTTGGACATAAGTTACTGAAGCTAATGTTTCAAACATAATATTTAAGTGCTATCATTTGAACTGCCCAAACCATGGTTGTGTGGTAACTCAGTGACTGTTTTATATTCCTTTCTAAACCTAAACTTTCCTTTTAAAGAAAGTAAATTTTAAGCATTTAAAAAAAAAATAAGATTGGTCATCTTGAGGATTACTTAATTTTACTCAGGATATCGAGTCAGAGTTTTTATAATTTTTTCAAAAACAACTTATGTTTAATGACTAGGGAAGATTAATTGTGTTGGAATCAAGACAAAGTGACTAGTGGTAGCACAGCATGGCCAAGCAAGTACAAGCCTTGTGATCAAACTACTTACTAGCTCTGAAATTTTTAACATTTTCAGGCTGTTTTCTCATCTCTTAATGAATGACTATATTACTACCTGATTGTGTTATTAAGAGAATTTACAAGAAAATGATGTTAAACACTTAATATATTAAGTACTTATTAAATTATAGTTATCATTAGTGACCGTAATTAACATGATTTCCCCATATTTGTAGTAACTATACACATAATTTACCTCTGACTATTTTTTCTAGGTTACAAAAGATGTGCTAGATTGTTAACAAGGTTAGCAGTGAGTCCACTGTGCTCACAAATCTAGAAAAACTACCCTGTGAGTATGCATTTTTATAATTTTCTTATTAAATAGCTTAACTTTCTTAAGAAATTTTGAACAATTTAAAAAACCAGGAAGCTGATTTTAAAAACACCTAGTGAACTTAATCTGTAGATTTTTCACTTAGTGTTAAAGCTTGTTTTATTTATTGAATTAATTAAAAATGCCTCAACAGTGATTGAATTAAGTAAGATAAAGAGCTTTTGGACAGCTTTACCACTCTTGAGTGATTAAAAAAAAAATTCAATATTTGGCATTATAAAAATAATTGTTCAGAAACCATATGCAGATAAATATTAGATGAACAAAAATATTTAAAGGTCTACCTTTTCTTAATTGGCCAGAAGATATAATAAAAGTAGAACCAGGTTCTAAAATTTTAGTTTACACAGTATAGGTAAGGAGAAGAATGAAGTATTGCAAGAGTAGAAGGAAACAAAATGAAAGGATCAAAAATATAATGAACATGTAGTCATCATCCACTCTAATATATACTTTGCCAGAGTGAAATGGTAAGTCGGAATTTTTCATTCTGCCTAAATTACCCTACAAGCCGTAGGGCAATAAAGTCTTTGTATAACCAAAATAAATCTAATGCAAATTGTAACATTTGTATACAAAAGTAGAATCTATACAAAAGACTTAAAAGGTATTAATTTTTTTGCAAAGATCTTTTAATAAGTTTTTGTTTTTCCAGAGAACTACAAAGTCAGCATTTTATAGTCATAATTTCAGCACCACGGACAAGTCCAGTTAATGAAACTGGTTCCTCAGATTTTGAGGGTGGAGATGAAAGTCATGGAGTACCTGCAGTCTAGAAGTATCCATGAATATCTTGGTCTGGCCAGTGTAACAATCTATTCCAAATAACTGCATGGGTATTTACTTAATTCATCTTAGGTTTGTTGTGACAATATCTGAGATAATCCTAATCTATTGCTATTTTTTCTCTTATTTAAAAGGCAATTTTGAATTAATAATAATAATTTACATTCTTAATCTGCTAAATTTAAATTTTCTCTTTTCTTAGATTAAGAAAATGAGCTAATTATTTCAGTGTTGATTGCAAGATACTCGAATCAATTACTCTCAATCTATCTCAAACCTTTTGAATAATGTAAAACATGAATAAGTCAAGAAAACTAATTATGCTTTTGAAATGACTTAAATCAAGCCATATTTATCTTTTTATTTGTTTTAATATATTTTAAGTTAATGAGTAAATTTACATAAAGTCCCCCCCCCAAACAAAAAACCATAATAACTGGAAAAGTTCTAAAAAACACATACTGTATTATAACTTAAAATAATGTATCTAAGCTTATATTCTCCTGGGAGTAGATCCATAGATGACAGAGCTCATAAATGTAGCCCTTAGAAATTAGAGTTTGGAGATTTAGCCATTTCCTCTGCAAAAATCATCTATGATAGTATCTGAGTCTAATTATTTACTTAACAAAATAATATAATCAGTATTATGGATTAACTTTAGGAATATTTTTAAGTTATTTAGGTTATGTCAAGTTTATTTTTTTGGTTTATCTAGATGTCATAAAACCTTAATGGGGACGTGATCATTTAAAGTCTCTAAAAGTACTGATTATTCTCTCCCTTCCCACACACATTAGTCTATATTCTTAAGTTTAGACTACAAATTAAGAGTCTACAGATTCTTTAAGCAAAATAAAATAAAATATAACTATTAAATCAATACCTACTTTAAAGTATGTAAAAAAACAGGTTATAAATAACATTTTTCCCCCCACACAGGCATTTCTTAAGAATGTAAATCTAATTTGAAGAAAAAAGTGCCTAGTAAAGATGAAACTTCTAATTTTATCATATTAAATTGAGTAAAATAAAAGACTTCTCAGAAATAACTGATTTACTGTTCCTATCATAGAATGGAGTTTTTCTTCATTTATCCTTATGTATATCTGAAAATTTTTAAAATAAAGTTTAATTCACATATTATAAATAGAATGTTAAAATTATGTTCTTTATTTTTGCTATATATTCTTTTTTATATGATTAACATTTCATATATATTAGTTACATATTTAATTATGTAAATTATGCCTGAGTGCCGATAAGAAATGATTTTTATATGATTTTTAGTAATATATTGGTTGAATAATCATGTTGGAAGTCCACTTTTATAATTCTTTTTTTTTTTTTTTTTAGGCAAGAAAGCCCTTGGTTGACCTCACAGATTGCAAGGGTCTTGTCAGCTTATTATCCTTTATTTTTTATTTTATTTTTTATGCCTACAGCACCTGGTCTTCCTAGGTGGTCTCCCTTCCAAATACTAACAAGGCCCGACCCTGCTTAGCTTCCTAGATCAGGCGGGATTGGGCTTGTTCAAGGTAGCATGGTCATAGACCAATAATTCTTATTTAATAATATTCAAATACATTTATTCAGGATTCATTGTCTTTATTTGCATTATTTTGAAATATAAATTTTTTAAAAACTGAAATATGAAAAATCTGTGTTGCTTTTCTTTGAATTAAAGGCATTTGTAGCAGAAGATATACTATTAAAATATGACTACTATATGGATATATATGTATAAACATGTATTTTCTTATTATCCTGAAACAATTTCTGTTTTTTTGAAGTTAGAATATGTGATATTGCTGTCTTAAATAAAGGGAAATCCAATTGCACTTGGACTGGGAAGATACACGTCACGGAGTGAGAAGAATGTATGGGTTGCCTGGATGCTCTGTTGAGAATGTAACAACACACCCTGATACATTCAATTAGTTTCATTTCAAAACGACAGTGAGAAAATGAGGAACCTTCCATAAAATGATAAAAATAAACTTATCCTTTTAGAATAGACAAAACATGAGTTGCTTAACAGTGAATAGATATTAAAATCATTGACTTTTTCATTTCTTCACTACTTGTGTTAGTGTCATGAAGATATATGTGTGTCTGAACTAGCAATAACTTTCATTTTTCAACATCTTTGGTCTTTCCCGTAATGGCATGTATCATGTCTATTTCTATACATAAATATGTGTACTCCTTTGTCCACCAGAAAATCAAGCTCAAAATTGCCCTTTGACGTCAGGAACATTGTGAAGCTACATTTTCAATTTTTAGCTTTATTTGTCTTGGCTTGTGGGCAAAGACTTACAAATAATTGTGTTTAAAAAACCTGTGGTGGTTGAGAGGGGGGAGAAATGGAATTTTGCAATAATACTATGCAATGAGAAGAACAGCATATTTTCAGTTAGTTGCACTTAGCATAGTAATTATGATATTTACAACATTTGGAAAAGTGAAGTAGTTTTTGCTCATAATTATCTAAGAGCTGGAGAGTTATTTTTATAAAAGTGAAGAGGCTATTGAATAATGGCAAATAAGAATTTATCAGTGATACATATTTGGCTAAAACATAGAAAATAGCCTGAAGGGGTTTCATGATTAGTATGGTGTTAATAAGGTAAATTATTTCAGAGGGAATTCTATGAAATCAGATTTTAAACATTCTCTTAGATGATTAATGTGCCTCGGCAAGGTATTTTATACTACATATATACTTAAAACTTAGAAGATTGATTAAGATATCTCTAGTTAAAATGATGTTTATTTTACTACATAATATTCATTTTCTCACTGTACTAACTTCAACAAAGAAAGGTTGAGAGGGTAATGAATTAAGAGATTTAATTTGTCTCCATAGAGAAAATTTTCTCACATAGAGAAATAAGTGAATGATGGATGAATAGGGTAAAATGTTCGCGGTTACTTAGTAAAGGTGACATCTGCACATCACAGAAATAATCTTATTGTTTAAGCAGCAAGACAGGAAGTTAACAATGTTTACTCAAGAATACTGAAAGCTAGATCAATTCAATTGGCTGTTCTTAACTAGTCACCTAAGCAATTTAGCAGACAGCCCAGTTAATCTCTGAACTATCTGAAGAATTATGTGAACTTTCACTTCACTTTCTATTATACATCCTTTGCTTTGAAAGGCAAGATGTGGTTATTGAAGAGAGCACCTAGAAGACAGGAAGTATGTTTAATTTGTGGTGTGTGTGTGTGTGTGTTTGTATCATCAATTTCTACAAGTTTAAATAATGGTTAATTGATTGGAAAATCTACCCTTATCTAAAGTAGCCTTTCCTCACATTACCTTGCTTAATTTGCTTCATATTATTTATCAGCCTAATAAAAATATTTGTTTCTTGTCTCTCTCTTTACAATAAAGTCTATGAGAGGAGAGACTAACTTCTAAAGTATTTCTAGTCTAGGATAGTGACTGGATCATAGTAAGTGCTTTATCTAATGAAAGAAGAGTTATCTCAAAACCCAGTGAATGAGATTAAAAAAACATTTTAACTCATGATAAATAGCAATCAATGATTTATGAAACATTATTACATCCTAGCCACAACAATCAGACAAGAAAAAGAAATAAAAGCCATATTGGAAAGGAAGAAGTAAAACTGTCATTCTTATGACATGATACTGTAGAGAATCCTAAATATTTCACCAAAAAAACCTATTAGAACTGATAAATAAATGCAGTAAGCAGCAGATATAAAATTTATATTTGGAAATAGATTGCATTTTTATGCACCAAAAATGAACTATCAAAGAAATGAAGAAAACAATCTCATTTACAATTGCATCAAAAAATACCTAGAAATAAATTTACCAAGGTGGTAAAAGACCTGCACTTGAAAAATTATAAGACATTGATGGAAGAAATTGAAGATATAAGTAAATGGAAGCATATATTGTGCTCATGGATAAGAAGAATTAACATCATTAAAATGTCCATATTACCCAAAGCAATATATAGATTCAATGCAATCCCTATAAAAATACCAATGGCAGTTTTCAGAGAACTAGAACAAATAATCCTATAATTTATATGGAACCACAAAAGATCCCAAATAGCCATGGCAACCTTGAGAAAGAAGATCAAAGTTGGAGGTGTCAAGCTACATGATATCCAACTATACCACAAGGCTATAGTTGTTAAAACACCATGGTACTGGCATAAAAACAGACACATAGATTAATGAAACAGAATAGGGAGCCCAGAAATAAACTCACACCTATACTGTCATTTAATCTGTCAAAAGAGGCAAGAATATACAATAGAGTAAAGACAAGTCTATTCAATAAATGGTGTTGAGAAAACTGGACAGATACATGCAAAAAACGAAACTGGATGGCCTTATTACACCATATACAAGAATAAACTCAAAGTGGATTAAAGACTTAAATGTAAGACCTGCAACCATAAAACTCCTAGAAGAAAACATAGGCAGTAAACACGTTGACATCGATCTTAGTAATAGTTTTTTGAATAGGTCTCCTCGGGCAAGGGAAACAAAAGGAAAAAAATCAACAAATGGGACTACATCAAACTAAAAAGTTTTTGCACAGCAAAGGACACCAAAATGAAAAGACAACCTACTGAATGGGAGAAGATATTTGCCAATGATAAATCTGATAAGGCATTAATATCCAAAATTTATAAAGAACTCATACAACTCAACACACACACACACACACACACACACACACACACACACACACATCCAATTAAAAAATGGGCAGAGGATCTGAATGGATATTTCTTCAAAGAGGATCTATAGATGACCTATAGACACATTAAAAGATACTCAACGACACTAGTTATTAGAGAAATGCAAATTAATACTGCAATGAGATATCACTTCACACCTGTCAGAATGACTGTCATCAATAAATGTCCATCAAAAGATGATTAGATAAAGAAGAAGTGGTACATAAATACAATGGAATGTTATTCGGCCATAAAAAATCTTACCATTTGCAATTACATGGATGTACCTACAGATTATAATGCTCTGTGAAATAAGTCAGACAGAGAAAGACAAATACCATATGATCTCACTTCTATGTGGAATCTGAAGAAAAAATAGACAAAACAGAAACAGTCTCATAGATACAGAAAACAAAGAGATCGTTGCTAGATGGGAAGAGGGTTGGAAGGGCTGGGTGAAAAAGGTGAAGGGATTAAGAAGTACAAATTGGTAGTTACGAAATAGTCACAGGGATGTGACATACAGCATAGGGAATATAGTCAATAATGTAATAACTTTAATGTATAGTGTCATATGGGTACTAGACTAATCGGGGCGATCACTTCATAAATTATATAAATGTCTAACCACTATGCTGTACACCTGAAACTAATATTGAGTGTCAACTATAATTGAAAAATAAAGTAAAAATTAAAGACAATCAAGTCGCCATCTAGTTATACATTAAAACTCTTGTTTTATGTTTTATAGAAAAACACTGAGGTAAAACTCATAGGCATGAAGTGACTAACAGAAATTATTTGAATGGACCACAGGGACAGTGAAGGTGTTCACTCTCTGAAAGAGGTGGGCAGGTGTCAGCTCTGGCATCATACCATGTTAGAACGCAGCCTCCCTTTTGATTTTTCTAGGGAAGGCTGGAATCTGGACTTTTATGTAAAATATCTCAATTTCTAATGTTGGAATTTAATTAGCAAAATTTAAATACACTGTGTTATTTAAATTTTAAAAATGAGTTCTATTTGGCTCATAAATTCCTATTATTTTATATCCGATGGAAATTTTAACTTGGGAATTTCTTTAGTTTCATTTCCTTTTATCTGCTTTGAGGAACCTTGGCTTCTCTCTGGTCCTTATGGAGACTTAATGATGAATTTCAGAATTGAGGGATGAACAGAAGTCGAAGCCATGATGTAGATTATTGTTCAAGAAGTTTGAAGCACCTGGTTGAGGAGAGAGAAGGCATAGTTGGAGGGGAATTCAAGGTTTAGGAAACTTTGAGTAAGAAATGAGATGTTTAGTCCTACTTAACTATTAATGAAGGAAGCACAGATCAATAGAGCAGGCTTCTGAGGAGGTGGGAGTAGATGGATTCTGGAACAAAAGAGGAAAAACTGAGATTCATAGTAGGCATTTGAATAAATCAAGAAGTTAACACATATAAATTTTTATTAAGTGCTATTTAATTTTGGATGACTTTTTGAATAAATAAATTATTACTAGCTGTATGACCTTGGGTGAGTTATCAAACCTCTGGTGATTCCATTTTCTTGTCTGTATGGGGATAAAAACAGTAGCTTCCTAACAGAAAAGTAGATCAGCTATTATAAAAATACAAAGAGCACATTGAGCACTAGATATTGTTGAATAAATAAATGAATCATTGCTGACAAATAGAATACATTGCACCTACCTTTGTGGCCTTAGGCTCTCATCATCTGTTCCCTAAAATACTGCTGTGAACTTCTGACCAGAACCGCTGGTCCCAGACTTGCGCTCCCCTCTGTGACTCCATTCTCCATGGCTAACACAAGTGAGTTCCAGTAGACTGAATAGATGTTAGAACACACACATACACAAACATCTTTCAACTGTAGTTAGTTGCCTCTAGTTACAAAACCTTTGTGTTCCTCAATTATATGCTCAGAACTGAGTGATAAACTTGCTTTTAAATTTCTCTTGTTACTATTAATAATTTAATGTTCAAAGTAATATATAAACAATGTCAGTGAAGTAGCTCCGAAATCTTGCCACTTTCCTTTGAAAAAAGCAAATAATATAAATTTGTTCCAAATGACTGTCTAGACCAAAGAAGATCAGTTGGGAAATCCAAATAGTTCTTTACAGAAAATATACATCAGCAGAAGCATGAATTCCTGTTGTGTTCAGTGCTGACTGACATCACCACCAAATCAGCTTCATCATGGGGAGGAGGCAGATAAATGCATTTTCTGAGCCAAAATTGAACAGAAGTCTCCAGATGTTCAGAGGACAGCTCCTAAAAGTTGTGTATCTTGATTGATAATTAAATGTTCCACTCCAGAAAATAAAAGTAAACTTCCTTCAGAATGTTTTAGAGGCTTATCTTTAAAAATTAGTTTAATCTTAATGAACATTTATTGATTTTTCTTTATGAATCTAGAGTATTTTAGGTGCCTCACCACTTTGCCCGGCTCTGGCTTATCTTTCCAATCTTAGAGCAGATTCCACCTTCTCTGGGAACACTTCCCTTCTCTCCCCAGTTTGTTAATCTATACCATCAATTAGATTGAAGTTCATATGGCAGTTAAGTTTGGTATAAATATATTGACTATTCTTCAACAAAGATAATTATAACTGAAAAAATTGATAGCAAGAAGACTATAAAGCTTTAGAAATTTAATTATGTGTGTTCTCAAAATTTAGGAATTTCCTTTGGATTTTGTATTTTAAAACTTAATTTTAATTCCTCATTATTAAAATAATTTAAAATTATTTAAATGAATTTCATAAAACTCTGGAAAATCTGGAAAATTACATATAATTTCCTTCCCCAACACAATCATTCTGAGAATTAATTTGTATTGTTTACATTTTTTACATAATTGTGTCCTGCTTTATTTTAGTTAGCATTATACCAAAAATTTTTATTTGGTTATAATGTGGCCTTTCTAGATATATTAGGGATGTGTCCTATTTTATTTAAAAATATTTTTGTCTATGTAAGTTATTTCAAAATTTTATTTAAAAGTTTGAAAACATGCCTGAATAGAGTTCAAATGCTTTTCAATAATGAGTTTAGGCCTATTCTAAAAAATATAATAATGAACATTCCGTTTGATTGAAATAGAGCTAGCTATCCATTTAAAATTAAGTACAAATATATTTGTGTGGTTTGCTTTTCATGGATTGGAAAAAATTCAGCTGAAAACCTCTCTAGTGGATTTTAATGCCAAAATAGATAAATATAAATATTATTTTTGCAGCAAAATATTTTACACAAATAAATGTTTAGTTTCTTCTATTTTATCACATATATTTGTGTACATATTCAAAATCATCTACATTCTAAATAACAGAAACAATCTGATTTAGGTTAAGCAAAGAGAGATATTTCTGAAAGGATGCTGAGGTAACTCATGGCTTCCGACTTTGTCCTTGAGAGGATAGGAACCAGGGTCCTGGGCCTTAACAATAAGAATTTATGGAATTTCTCTCTGCTATTGATGAAATTTGGCTCTTAAAACATCGATTTCTCTGTTTTTGTTTGTTTGTTTGTTTGTTTTTGTTTTTGCCCCTATTAAAAAGTTAAAGTTCTTGGTAAAGAGGACCTGATCAGCCCAGACTGGATCATGTGTTGAAATCAAAGACTGAGATTTTCCTGGGCAATAAAATCGATATTCACTAACTATTTTGTCTCCTAGTGGTTACACATTTTCAACAGTCTGTCAAAATTTCTCACTTCTGTGAAATATTGAACATCTCTTTAATCCATTTGCTTGAGTTAAATGCCAAAAGAGAGGCTGTAACAGGGTCAAGAAGGAAGAAGTTGGGTTCTGTTCATTATACTAATTCCACCACATCGCTGATTTACTGTCAGTGTGGAAAAAGGCCTTAATGGATTTATGGCATGTACTCGGTTTGCTGTAAAGTATTAGGATATCCCTCCGTCATCACTTGGAGTTATGTCATTATTATTAAAATAGCAGTTTTCAGAATTAGAATTTTAGTTCAGTAGCTTCAAAGCACTTGTGGAATGACTTTAAACATGAAAATATCAATAAATGAAAGAATTTCTGAACTGTGTTCTAACAGAAACTGTTTTATGTGTATTAGCATGAAACAGAGACAATAATAATTTATTTCAAATGTTTGCTATGTGTAAAACATTAAACTGAGCAGTTTCTCATGTTATCTTATTTTTGTGAAATTAAATTATGAGATGGATCAGTGTTCAGCCTTATTTCAGAGACAAGGGGACTGAAGCAAAGAAATTTTTAATATCTTCCTCAGGTGTGTGCAGATAACAAGTAGCAGAATTAAGATTTAGCACCAGGTTTTCTGATTCTAAGTCTAATACTCTTTGGGCCATGTTGTATTGCTTAAATAGTTTGAGTCCTTCTCAATTGGTTCTAAATTCATCCAGTGGTTTGTCATCATCCAAGGTTGGGGCAAGCCGTCCTAGTGTCCATCAGGTAGACTGGACAGGCAGGGGAGTTCATGAATCAGCCTGGACAAAGAAGATGAGTTATATTTTGAAAAAGCCAGAAAAGCCAAAACATGCAGCAAATCTTAGAAATGAGTCTAGAATACAGCGGAGACATAAGCTTGGTGCCTGGGAAAGTGAAGAGAGAGCAGAGGAGATTTGATGAGGCTTCAGTTTAGATATTTAAGAGGCAGTCTGTGAATAGGAGGAGATTAGACATATTGAGGTATGCGGGAGAGGCACGGAGTAGGATTCACTGCTTAAGGAGCTACATGGAGCGGGTTGCCTCCTTTCTTCCTATCCTCTATAACTTGCCAAGCTGCACAGAGCCAGGTTTTTCTGGGGATTTTTGATTCTATGTTATGAATCTATGTTGTGTCTGGAAGGATCTGTGAAGTGAAATCCCAGTTATATACCTCTCAGATACAGCTGTCTTACTGAATCAGGTACTGGCAATTGTCGGTGGTGCGCAAAGGCTAGAATTTCTTGTTCCAAGGATTTTGGTTGTATTTCCAAATAATGATATGGGTCCTGGGACCAAGAAATAATATGGTTCAAAATGTGTTGTCTAAAGCAAGAGGTGGTAAAATGGGTTAGCTGTAGATGGAGTGCGAAGTATTAAGCTGTGGGCTGATAAGTATATGATTTCATATACTTATGATGTCCCCAAAGACTGGTGCTCCGGATGGTCCAAAGCTGCCTCCTGTTGACTGAGTCCAGCCACCTCTGGTTTAAGCCTATGTAACATGCAGACTCATTCAGAGACCAGATAATTCTTGTCTGCTTTTTTCTAATGGTTAAGAAATACCACATGTCCTCTACCATTGCAGAATCACATTATTCCCATAGATCAGATAAATTAATTTCATTGTAACATCCTCCACCATTATCTCTGTCTACAGAGCAAGGAAGCTCTTCAAGGCTGTTCATGGTCCCTGTGGCAATGCATGTCATGTTGTCTTGTGAATGGAATTTCTTCAGGGCTCTTACAAAGGATAGCTGGCAGAGTGTCCCACTAGAATCATATGAAATACCCATTTACTCTAGACCATTACTAAATTCAATCTTCAATCAGTCAACTAAATAGATTTTTAATACCATTCATAGGGGCTTAAATCAATTCAGTAAATCCAGATCTGAAATTAGATTGTACCAATGTCAATGAATTTAGACAGGCTGAGTCTTACATTTCAGAATCCACTTCCACAGATGTCCCCAGGATGTCAGTAACTGGCAGTCTTTTAACCCTTTGGTGTATCTCTTTCTAAAGCAGGCCTCATTCCTCCTCATCTATGACACTTGGGGACCTAACTTATAAGGGCCTAGAGGCAATGAGAGGAAGTGGGGTGTGAACTGAGCAGAATTTGCATTAGTTTGCAAAACAACTTTCACAGGTGTATCACTGAAGGACTTGGATGTAGAGAAGGATTTGTTTCCTCAGAATGAGGGATGGGGAAGGGAGAGAATGGAAGTTCAGTGAATTTGGGAGATCAGATTTTAATTTTATCTATTTCTTCCTAAATGTCCTCATTCTATAATTCAGAGTCTCACTTTTTCTAAATAGAGCCTTTATTTAGTAAAAGACCTAAAGGGGTCAAGTATTTGCTTGGTGCTGTATCTCTGATAATATTGTAATCAAATTCAGGCTAACTTATATCTTAGTTATGTTCACT
Source organism: Pteropus vampyrus (assembly GCF_000151845.1). Classification (NCBI taxonomy): domain Eukaryota; kingdom Metazoa; phylum Chordata; class Mammalia; order Chiroptera; family Pteropodidae; genus Pteropus; species Pteropus vampyrus. Next base: position 468,930 of record NW_011888826.1, on the reverse strand, counting down.
CTGTTACTAGGGGTTGCAGGACCCATTTAAAGTTGCCAGAAGGGATTTTCTGGTTCTTCTTCACGAATACTCTTAATTGTATTCTTATATTCATGTTTATGTTCAGATTTGAATTCATGTTTATATTTTTTAATTTCCATTTTTCCTCTCTATGCTCTCTATGGCCTTCAAGAGAAGCAGCATGGATCTATAAGCTTTATCATCACTACTGAGTCCACAGTACACAGACACTTGGTGTCTTAGTAACTGCCCTTTATCCATACACCATGTAATGATACCTACAGTGGCAATTTGAATAATATGAATGTGATAGCATGTTATAGATCACCTGAGTCCCATTTCTGCCTGTTCAGGAGCTAATTCTTACAGTCTTCAAATATATGATCAAGTTCCACCTAATTCCATTTCCAGTTTTGAGAGTCTATTTCTTGGAATTTTGTGATGGTCAGTTTTATATATAAACTTAGCTAGGTTATGGTCCCCAGTTATTCAATCTAACATTAATCTAGGTGTTGCCATGAAGTTATTTTGTAGGTGTGATTAAGCTAAAAATTTTGAGATATGATTATTATCCTGTGTTATCTAGGCAGGTCAAATATAGCCATAAAGTTTCTTATGATAAGGAGGCAAGAGGATCAATATAAGAAGAAGGAGATGTGACAATGGAAGCAAGAAAATGGAGTGATGCAAGGAAGGAGCCATGAGTCAAGGAATGCAGATGGCCCCCTAAGCTAAAAAAGTCAAGGAAGTGAAATCTCCCCTGGAGCCTCCAGAAAGAATGCAGCCCTGTGACACCTTGATTTTAGATTTCTGACTTTTAGAACTGTAAGAGAGTAAATTCATGTTTTTTTTTTTTTATTTAAGCCACTTAATTAGTGGACACTTGTTACAGCAGCAACAGGAAACTAATACAGATTTTGTATCAGTAGTGTGTGCTACTTCCAGTACCAATGACTATATTTATTATGATGCCAACAGGAAATAGAATACATGGTCAAAATAAGATAATTTGATACAAAAGGAACTATTTATAAAGGTGTAGTTATAGAAAAACCACAAGTGATAGTGCAGTAATCAGGGACTTAGTGCTTCTTGGATTATAGCTACTCTTAGGATAAAAAATGAGGGGATGGAGCAGTTATCAGAACCCAATGGGAAAGTGTTATACACAGTTGGTTGCCTTTGAAAAATGTACACTGCCAGCATGGTGGAAGTTGAAGGAATAAGCAAACTGACCTCACTCTCCTTCTTTTCTCTAACCCCCTGCTGGATTCCCCATTGTCTAAGCCAAAAGTCATGGCTGTTGATGAGATCATACATACCAACCTCCTGGGACAGAGATCGTGGTGGACAAGGATAAAGTATAGTCCTGGAAGGGGTAAACAGAAGATTTCTAATACATCATGCAATGCTTTCACTACCTCCTTAAATCGCATACAAGAAATGAAGTCAACATTCCTGTTTATAATTATCCACAAAATTATTGAGTCAGCATTTGTTGTATGTGTGCGTATGTGTGAACAAATATGTACTCTTCTTTACTTCTAAAATTATTTGTAAGATTTTTTATCTCTGTTTGTATCTTGTGTTGACTGCTCTGAAAAAATGAGTTCCATCAATAATGGGTTATATTAATTCTGACCACAATCATGGAAACAAGAATCAAGAAATGCGATAAGCCTCTAGGCTTTCACTTCTAACTAATTACGACAACAAAGAGGACATGAAGACGGACCCTCACACTACAAGTGTCCCCAGACTACTTGCTACTTTCTCTACATATTGGCCTTATGACTTGTACAAACATAGCTATGAGACATTAATAGAAGCAAGAAAAAAATCCTCACACTTGCTGGCATGAAGACTTGACTTAAGACATAGATAATGTTAACCAATTATGTTACCTTTCTTCTGAAAGAAACAAGGACCTTAGAACACTTAATTCCAATCACTTTTTTCATGACTACATTTAATTTTTGTTTAGTATTTTAGTTTCACCTTTGTATATGCCCAAATTAGTCATTATCATTATTGATGCTTTATTCAGCCAATGCTTGTTTAGATTCTCCTCATGTTCATCATTACATTTGGACATCACTGTTCTAGCATTCCACTCATTCCTTATAAAATATATATTTTATAAATACACATGTTTAATAAAACAACTAAAATAAATTTTAAAAAGAGGTTATCTATATCAGCAATTGGTAGACTACAGCCTGAAGGCCAAATCTTTCCTGTGGCTTATTTTTATACATCCCACAAGCTAAGAATTGCTTTATATTTTTAAAGGCTTGGGGTAAAAAAGAAAAAAAAAATACATGACAGATCCTATCACAAAACCTAAAATAATGTAAAAAGTAAAATGAGACCAAAAAAATGGGGGAGAAAAAGAGGTAGAAACATAGGTCGTATATGCAATGAGATGAGCATCTAACATCTAACATCTAACATGTCTAATAGGAGTTTCAGAAGGAGAGAACAGAAAAAACATAGAAGGGATAAAACCACCAATTAAATACCTCAGAAAATATCTTAGGTGGAAGGACATGAGCTCATATGTTGGAAGGTTTCACTGAGTGTTCAGCATAAAGATTACGATAGATCTAGATACATTATGAAATTTCAGAACACT
>NW_011888826.1:461223-466245 GCF_000151845.1 Pteropus vampyrus | reverse complement strand
AAAATGAGGGGATGGAGCAGTTATCAGAACCCAATGGGAAAGTGTTATACACAGTTGGTTGCCTTTGAAAAATGTACACTGCCAGCATGGTGGAAGTTGAAGGAATAAGCAAACTGACCTCACTCTCCTTCTTTTCTCTAACCCCCTGCTGGATTCCCCATTGTCTAAGCCAAAAGTCATGGCTGTTGATGAGATCATACATACCAACCTCCTGGGACAGAGATCGTGGTGGACAAGGATAAAGTATAGTCCTGGAAGGGGTAAACAGAAGATTTCTAATACATCATGCAATGCTTTCACTACCTCCTTAAATCGCATACAAGAAATGAAGTCAACATTCCTGTTTATAATTATCCACAAAATTATTGAGTCAGCATTTGTTGTATGTGTGCGTATGTGTGAACAAATATGTACTCTTCTTTACTTCTAAAATTATTTGTAAGATTTTTTATCTCTGTTTGTATCTTGTGTTGACTGCTCTGAAAAAATGAGTTCCATCAATAATGGGTTATATTAATTCTGACCACAATCATGGAAACAAGAATCAAGAAATGCGATAAGCCTCTAGGCTTTCACTTCTAACTAATTACGACAACAAAGAGGACATGAAGACGGACCCTCACACTACAAGTGTCCCCAGACTACTTGCTACTTTCTCTACATATTGGCCTTATGACTTGTACAAACATAGCTATGAGACATTAATAGAAGCAAGAAAAAAATCCTCACACTTGCTGGCATGAAGACTTGACTTAAGACATAGATAATGTTAACCAATTATGTTACCTTTCTTCTGAAAGAAACAAGGACCTTAGAACACTTAATTCCAATCACTTTTTTCATGACTACATTTAATTTTTGTTTAGTATTTTAGTTTCACCTTTGTATATGCCCAAATTAGTCATTATCATTATTGATGCTTTATTCAGCCAATGCTTGTTTAGATTCTCCTCATGTTCATCATTACATTTGGACATCACTGTTCTAGCATTCCACTCATTCCTTATAAAATATATATTTTATAAATACACATGTTTAATAAAACAACTAAAATAAATTTTAAAAAGAGGTTATCTATATCAGCAATTGGTAGACTACAGCCTGAAGGCCAAATCTTTCCTGTGGCTTATTTTTATACATCCCACAAGCTAAGAATTGCTTTATATTTTTAAAGGCTTGGGGTAAAAAAGAAAAAAAAAATACATGACAGATCCTATCACAAAACCTAAAATAATGTAAAAAGTAAAATGAGACCAAAAAAGTGGGGGAGAAAAAGAGGTAGAAACATAGGTCGTATATGCAATGAGATGAGCATCTAACATCTAACATCTAACATGTCTAATAGGAGTTTCAGAAGGAGAGAACAGAAAAAACATAGAAGGGATAAAACCACCAATTAAATACCTCAGAAAATATCTTAGGTGGAAGGACATGAGCTCATATGTTGGAAGGTTTCACTGAGTGTTCAGCATAAAGATTACGATAGATCTAGATACATTATGAAATTTCAGAACACTGAATACAGAGTAGAAGTTTCTCTAACTTTCTGGAGACTAAAACAATTCATGTTATCTATAGAGGATCAGGATGATTGTGGCTTTCTCAGTTGAATACTTGAAGCAAGGAGATAATGAGAACATATCTGTGAAATTCTGAAGAAAATTATCTCCTTCCTTAAATTCATTCCCAATAAAACAGAGATATTTTCAGACCTTCAGGGCTTCAAAAATTTACCACCATGGTAAATCTTAATATGGGTAAGTTCAGCTTTTCTTAAGAAGCTATTGGAGGAAAGGTAAAGAGTAGAAAGATAAAAGCATCTCATCAGGAAACAGAAGATCCAGTCTAAAAGAGAGGACATGAGAATCCCCCAAATGATAGTAAATAGAGATCCCATGATTATAACTGTGAACTAGAAAAAGAGGGTGATAAGTATAGATTAAGGCAATGTGACTCAAGTGACAGAGATATGGAGAACTGTTGTCACTTGACATCTCAGCAGCCATTGTGTCCTCTTTTTAACTTGAAGACGCACTATCCAGTTACATATAGCCAAGACTTTTATCTGTCTTTGGCTTGCCTTGACTCTATGATGATGAAGGTCCTGTAGTCCTCTGCATGCTCTCTTGTTTAGATCAGTTAAGACATTCATTTTACCTCATGGAAGTTCTGTTTTGATCTATTTCTGAAAGATGTTGGTAGGTCAAAGTGAGCACTGAAGCAGAGTGCACTTAGCAACCCACTCTATCTAACATTTCTACTAGACATCAGTAGGTCCACAGTGCAGCCTTGCCAAGTGCCTTCAGCCCTTGCTTCTCAGGTTTCACTCAGGAATTTGCCCAATGACTTCCCAGGAAGGGGTCTTACAAGATCACAGTGTAGCTCAACCAGACTATGGGCCAGAGATTCTAACTTTTTATTCTCTAAGGAAATTTTATACACTATGAGAAATATTGACTTTTCTTAATATGGGTAAGTTCAGTTTTTCTTATACTACTTAGTTATTTTGAAACTGAGTAATATTTTTTTATGACACAATCACATCATGGTAAAATCATGAAGAAAATAAAAAAAAGTCAAGATAGTGAGTACCTCTAGGGGAAAGGAAGAGACACAACTGGAGAAAGACCACAGAATGGCTATTACGTTTTTGTAATTATTTTACTTGAAGTGGATAGTCTATAAATGATATTTATTATTCTTTAAATTATTTTAACATATTTTAATTTCAGACAAAAAGAGGCTGGATATAACAGAGCCTGCTTTTGCTTAGTATTTTGTGATTCCAAAGCTGATATCAAATTTGAAATTTATGGGAGATACAATCCTTGAACAGTGGGTCTTTTGAAATGCTGTTATTAATTCAAGCTCTCCTTTTTTGTGTGTGAGAATGGTTCACAATAACATAAAATAAATAATAAGTATTTCCTATGTCACTAAAAAGAAAATCAATTTACGCCTTTATTCAATATTTATTATTGGGCAACTACTATGTGCTATCTTCCTTTTTATCTGTGAGCCTGATAATAAGGAGAATAAAGAAAAAGTGTCCTTGTCTTCATGGAGCTTCTGGTCTAGAGGGAGAAACAGATGAGCAACTTAATCAGACCACGAATTTTAGAAAGATAGTAGATAAGCTAATGCATAAACTCTCTGCCATATTTAGAAATGTTGAATAAAAAGTGGTCAAAATACTCTAAAACGCATAGCTTGGTTTTTCAGAAAGAAAAGGAAATTCTCAGATGGTAGAAATGAAGAAAGAACCAGAAATTAAAAATGTAAACGCATGAGTGGAAACTGTAGCTTCTTTTTACTGATCTCCCTAATGAGGGTCTTGTGGAAGAGGAAGCCTTGGGTCCATGCAAGGTGGGAAATGCACATACTTGACTCATTACTTACAGCCTGAAATCTTAAAACATTAAGAGTGGACCAAAAGTGAAAATAGAGCAGGCATCAAACCAAAATTCTGAATATGGGCAAAAAAAAAAGTAGCAAGATATGGGTGAGACAAACTTTTTTGCTTAGTATCCTATGACTCCAGTGCTGATATACATGGAATTTATGAGGCTATAATCCTTAAGCAGGGCATCTCTTTTAGGGATTTGGTCAACCTGAATGGCATGGCCAGGGATGCTCTCCTGATCTTGCATCTTATATATTAGAAAATGCAGGAAAATACTTCTCCTAGTCTCAAAGATCAAAACAAAACAGCAATAACAGCTCCCTATTAGCTTAATCTCCTCTAAATTTGAAGTTTCTTAAATGTAAATGTTTATGTCAAACTGATTTCTTAGAAGGTACTATTTTTACAAATTAATTTAAGACCAAAAAATAATAGTAATAATTTAAGACCAAAAAGCCTTTTGTGAAACCTGAATTCTTGGTTCCCTTTCTCATAAGTAAATTTATTTTTCTTATGTTATATCATAACATAAGATCAGCAAGTATGGCAGAGGATATGAGGAGTTGAAATTCTTGGTGTGTATCAGTTAATCACATCTCAATTACCTCAGTAAATGAGCCTCACAAAGTCCTTTCTATAAATTGTAACTATAATAATAATGTATAATTCAGATATGATCAGCCAATGTTTTATCATATTTTTAAGTTATGGAAAACTCCAAACATACAAAAGTAGAGAAATAGTATAGTATAAAGAATTATTATGTATTCACCACTCAGAGTCAGTAATTACTGACATGTTTTCTTTCTCTATCCTCACCCACTTCCTCTGTTCTTAAGTTATTTTGAAGCAAATTTTAGTCATATATTTAATCAACAAATAATCAGTATGCATTTTCAAAAGACAAGTATTCTTTATAAAAAATTGATATAACTTTAATACTACCACCTTTAAAATTTAATAATTATTCCTTAATATCCTCAAATAGAGTTAAAAGTTCTTCAGTTGATCAGCCATTCTTAACCTGCACGAGGCTTAACAAAACAAAAAAAGAATTATAAACTGTATTAGAAAGTTCTACAATTATGATATAACTTTTTTGAGAAGGAATTTCTTCTATAAGTGTGAAAATATTTATCTTGATTGCATGGACAAATCTATAATGCCAAGATATAATATACATTATATCTGCATACATTAATACACACATGTGAAAATATATGTTCTTAATAATTTGTCTTTAATAATCGTGTACATTTTAATTTCTCTACTATATGCATGGTGTGGTATTCTACTTAGGTTTCCAAATGTTGGTTTCCTACAGCACCTTTGTAAAATATAATTGAATCCATGACTTAAAAATAACTACATTAATGGAGATGATATAACTTAGAGACTACTTTGACATTAATGGCAAATGTTAAATGCAGTGTGATTTCATTTGGCTGCATTTCAGCTGTTCCTAATCATTTCAGTAACTATAGTGGCAGAACTGTTTTTAAATTGATTCAATTGTGTATTTTCAGTCATGCACTTCCATGCATTTATTTAAAGTCTATATGTTTCCAGTTTCCAGAATGTTACTGAGGAAGAGTGTGAACCAATGGTTCTATAAGAGG
>NW_011888826.1:457316-459458 GCF_000151845.1 Pteropus vampyrus | reverse complement strand
GAAAGATTCATGAGAGATGACTTTAATTCCATTTTTGAATATTTAGGAAAGATGATATATTTTAAGAACATATGTTTTACCCAGTAGCCTCCATGATCGGGAATCTGCTGCTCTCTCCCTTTCTGAGCCTGTCTTAATCAATGTACACATGCAGTGGTTAAAACAAGAAAAGGTTAAATTCATCAGTACTTTAAGGTCATTCAATAGTGTCATTAAGTGACTCATAAGTATTCATCACAGGTCATGTGTAAATGATACCATAAGAAATGGTTAGAAAAAAATTGAAAAATTCAATCTTCTGTAAACATCAAATAATTAGTATGATTACTTTTGGCAGGAACAAGTTGACCAGTTGGGTACATTTTATGTCATCTCATAAAAACAATTTTCATGGGAGAAGTCTGCCCTAGGCATTGCATCTCCTCAATCATAAAATATAGTCAACACTGCAAGAACCCTGGTTTATGACTTTCTTCCTTATTCTACAGCTTTCCTTATTCAACAGTTGGGCAAACCCAATAAACCATTTTAAATGGACTCTTGTCAGTCAAATCATATTTGAAAAGGGAGCATTTTGTTTTAACTGCAACTGCAAATTATTTCTAATTTGTCTGTCTGGGACTTGAAGGTTTTGGTCTTTCTTGAGGAGGATCTCCTGGCCTTTCCCTCTCACTCTCAAGGCTAGTCAACTCATGATCCTCACTGGACTGGAAAGACAAACAGATTCACCATTGAGAGTGCAGACAAAAATCAGTTTTTCTCCTGTGTGCTGAGATTGGGCAAGAATGAAGTTTGGAGTTCCAATAACCATCCAGGGAAAACAGGCATCAGGTTGGGTCAATCAATTGAAAATGAAATACAAATGTTTGCCTTTTAGTTTTTAAATGTTTTCAAAGTTTGTTCTAAAATACTTCTCATGGGTGTTTCTTAAGCCTGGCCTAGTGTGTGTGTGATACAAAGCAGGAGAGCCATATGTCTCAGATGAATGAATGCTCTATCTTCATTCTCAAGGTAGGACCAGTGACAAGCTGAAAAGAGAGTGAATTAAAAGTGTATTTAAAGTGACATAGTGAGGTCCTTTTATCCAGAGAGATTTAAGTACTTCAAAGAGAACATAAAACACGAAGGAAACAGCAGATAGGGTCCACTTAAAATGAAATCTGAACCTTTAACTCTATATAAAAAGGAAGGTGTTCACTTACTCTTCTTCAAACTCTAAGAATCAGAATCAGAATAATTTGACTTAGAATTTTGGCATCTACGCAACGAAGCAAATACCATTTTAAGCTTCTGAACACAGCTTGTGGTGATATCTGATGCTGCTACACATTTTAAACTCCCCGAGGAAGCAAAGGAACATATTTGTTAAATAGTCCTTGAACACATACATATTTACACTGACAAATTTACAAAGATGCAACATTATTATGACAATTGATTTATATGACAAATAAGCAAGCTCTGCCATACAGGATACAGCCCCTAGAAGTTGATGGCCAAGAAAAACATAAAATATTTCTCAAGTGGTAGGTTTTCATAGAAAATACAGATTTTCAACAATACCTATGAAACATAGGTAAAGTCTGTAATTAATAGCACTTCATAAAAACCAGTTAGAGCTATAGATTCTATTGGCCTCAGTGTTTATTATTTTTTCAATCACAATATATAAATTATGTTCTTATACTTTGTTTCCCTGACAAGAGTATAACTTTATTTGATTAGAGACCACTCACCATTTCATCTGTAGTACATAGCATTATGCCTGACATACAGTAGGCATTTAATATATTTTTATCGAATGAATAAACAAACTGTAAAAAGGTGATTTAGGAGTAACTTATTTCTAGCTTTGTTATTTTATGATTGTATGTGAACGCAGAAACTTAAAAAAAATTGTTACAATATCCTTAATTATAGATAGAAATATATTTTGCTCTTTTTGAATTCAAATGTTTTCTCAGAAGAACTGGCAATTTTTCCTAATCTAATGTCATTCAATAGATATTTAATGAGAGTAATTTTTTAGCAAGGCACTCTGGCAAATGTCTTGGAAGCTGAAGGTGAAAAAGGCATTGTCTGCTCTATAGAGGTTCAAACTACTCCAAATGTCTAGCTCTCCCATGGTGTGTGCACTGAAAT
>NW_011888826.1:456216-457266 GCF_000151845.1 Pteropus vampyrus | reverse complement strand
AGTCATGCACTTCCATGCATTTATTTAAAGTCTATATGTTTCCAGTTTCCAGAATGTTACTGAGGAAGAGTGTGAACCAATGGTTCTATAAGAGGCTTACAAATGAGATAATTTTGTTTGGGGAACACAGGAGAGTTCATTTAGTGATGGAAGATTGGAGAACCAAATAGAACCTGGGAAATTCGAGCAGCATAGGTAGCAGACTTGTTAGAGGCCAGCTACTGGAATAACAAAGTGGCATATGATTTATCCTTCTGTCCATCTTTCAGATTCTAGGGAGGCAGTAGAACTTTGGCCTTGTGACTTGCCTTGGCTAGGGAAGGCTCCACAGCTTGAGTCTCAGTTGCACTAGACGCTTCTCAGTGGGGCAAGGTAATTCTCCCAAACAATTGGGTGCTATTGTTGAAATAAGTTAGAATGAATACTGGAGAGCCAAAGAGCTACAGGGAGAGTGGAAATGGTCCTGGTGATGACTGATGGCTTTCTGCTTCACTGAGGCAATTAAGAAAAATCTGGGAAGAAAAAAAAGAACTTCAAAAAAAATGTCTACTTATGACTGAAGGTAAAATGCCCAGAAAAAGAGCTAAATACTGTAATAAAATAATGAAAGGTATCATTCACTTCTAATTGTGCTGAGAATTATTTTTAAAAAATTGATTTTTATCAATCTATTCTACTTTCTAAATTTTAGTCTTTTTTTCTTTACATTAATTATAAACAGCTAATGCTATGTGTCTTTTCTTGTTTTCTTGCTATTTCCCAATTATTGATTCAACTTCAATAAGAGCAGACTTTTAAAAATAAGCTTTTTATTTTAGAATAATTTTAGATTTGCAGAAAATTTGTAAAGACAGTATAGATTTCTCATATACTCTTCATGTAGTTTCCTCATAACTAAATTTTACATTACTATTTGTCAAAGCTAAGAAATTGACATTAGCGCATTACTATTAATTATTATGTTACTGTTTAGTTTCAGACATTATTAAGATTTCACCAGATTTTTCATGAATGTCCTCTTCCTGATATGAGGTACCACATTGTGTCCAG